>NW_019154102.1:29073148-29277186 GCF_002288905.1 Enhydra lutris kenyoni
GGGAAGCAAGAGGAAAGGCTCTCCAGACAACCCACAGGCTTCACAAACATGCTGTGTCCTTCTAGAGCCTGGCTGCATTTCCATTCCACTGAAAGCCTGCTTAAGACCTGGGTCTTTTCAAAAATGCCTTGGGGAAGAAATTCTACCTATAATTATTGTATTCAAGTACCTGTCTTTCTTCTGGAACATTAATTCCAAATACTCCTAGGCTTCTAGTGTACTTATTATAATTTAGTCAATAAACTCAGCCCCTTAATTTCCTCTGCGATACCCTGGTATGGACGGGGGCGGGGGCGGGGGGGGCAGGGGCGGGTGGCCACTGCCATCATCCACTGGGCTGCATGTTTTGCTCCAGATGGAGGGAAGGAAAACATGTTTCCAAGCTGATCGTTGGATTCACAGCATCTCTGTTAAGTACCTCACCACGTTACATTTGCCACTGGGAGGGTTTCCCTAGGAATTCTATTCTGTCAGGTAATAGATACAATAATGATAGGTGGCAGGCCATACCAGAGGATTGAGGGCTCCAGGAAATTAGTGTGAGGAAAGCAATTTGACATCCTTTCATCCTTTGATGAAAGCTAAATGTGATATCTAGGTGTAAACATCGAAAAAATTGAAAGTCACACGGGGAGGGGGAGACCTGGTAGTGTGGCAGAAATCTCTATTCAGAGAGGGGGGAAGACTTGAGGGGGTGTGGTGATTTAACAACACTATTTCTTTCCAAGATTAATGCATTTGTGGAACTTGTTGGCCTTACTTCTGGATCCTATCAATGGAGCAAGGACATTTACGCAAATGACTTCTGTAGTCTAATGGATATTGGGGCTGGAAACACTGGCTTTCTTCTGTTTGGAAAGACAGACAATGCCAGGGAGTTTGGGCAGTGCCATTTTGAGTTCCTTGGTCCTTATTATCCATTGGTTTAGGACTGACTAAATAAGGATGACAGACATGACTTTTACTCCTCTATCCAGCGGATTTTATAAACTCAAAAGCAAATGTACATAGTCAAGTATCTTCTCCCCTTAACCCTGACTCCAAAATACACTTTCATTGATCTCACCTCCTCTCCCTTCCCCAAGACACGTAACATAGTATCATCATTAACATCCATCACCTTTCCCTATATTATTTGTTAATTGTTTTACATATGTGTTTTGTTTTCTGGATGAAATGGCGTTTTTCTGAAGAGTGAATCTTGATCTCCACAATGCCTAGAAAAATAACATTAATAATAAATAGTATTAGCGGTATGCTTATCCAAAAAGGTAGGTGCTCTGTAGAGTACTTTACATGAATGACCCCTTTTTCCCCTTTCAGTCTCAGTGAACTTGACATTATTGTTTTTTTCTCATTTTCAGATGTGGAAATGGGGCTTTAGTATACTCTCTTGAATTACACCTAACTAAAGGTAGTTAGAGGGATTTGAACTCAATTTTGCCTGTCTGAAGGGCTGTCTTATACTTCTTCCTTAATAAAGATACGGTATTTATGATCCCATAGTGCTGTGGAATAAGCTTTCCCAAAACCTTGTGGTTTAAAACAACCAACATTTTGTGTCTATGTTCACAGTTCCACATTTTGGACAGGGCTTGGCAGAGATAGCTCATTTTTTAAAATTTAAATTCAATTAACATATAGTATATTATTAGTTTCAGAGGTAGAAGTCAGTGATTCATCAGTCTTATATAACACCCAGTGCTCATTATATCATGTGCCATCCTTAGTGTCCATCACCCAGTTACCTCATCCCCCCCCACCCTCCCCTCCAGCAACCCTCGGTTTGTTTCCCATGATTAAGACAGCTCATGGAGTGCCTGGGTAGCTCAGTCGTTAAGCGTCTGCCTTCGGCTCAGGTCATGATCCTGGCGTCCTGCGATCAAGTCCTGCATCGGGCTCCCTGCATGGCGGGAAGCCTGCTTACCCCTCTCCAACTCCTCCTGCTTGTGTTCCGTCTCTCGCTGTCTCTCTCTCTGTCAAATAAGTAAATAAAATCTTTAAAAAAAAAAAAAAAAGCTCATTTGTGTAACAGCTGGGGTAGTTCTACTGGGCCCTGAGATCATTTCCTTAGTGGCCTCACTTCCTTGGCTAGCAAGTTGGTCATGACTACTGGCTTACTTCTCAGCTGGGGCTCTTGGTTGGAGACCTCAGTGGTCCTCCATGTGACCTCTCTTCAGGGCTGGGTTGGGCTTCTCTCAGCACAAAGGCAGAAGATGCCATGTCTTTTTAAGGTTTAAGCTCCTGACTGGTCCAGCACTTCTTGCAAAGCATTCTTTGGTTAAAACAGGTCACAGCACTGGTCAGATTCACATGAGGGGCCCCCCAAAGGGCATGGATCCTAGCAGTCATGTTTCGCACCAGTGGTTCAAAGTTAGTAGCCTACTATACAAAGGCAACACATTTCTTGTTTTGTGTTACCCGCCATCAAACCATGAAGTACATATTTTATTTCTATCTATTCACCACTGCAATTGAGACAGAAAAGATACAGCTTCTGCTTCTGCTCTATAGTAATACCTGATAGACCAGAAGTTCAACCAGAAACCAAACCAAAACAAAAGCACTTAAACTGGCATGCAAAAATGGTGAGCATAAACACACTGGACAATTGGGCTCGTTCATTCTGTGGGTATTCTTTTTTTTTTTTTTTTTAAAGATTTTATTTATTTATTTGACAGAGAGAGATCACAAGTAGACAGAGAGGCAGGCAGAGAGAGAGGAGGAAGTAGGCTCCCCGCCGAGCAGAGAGCCCGATGTAGGGCTCGATCCCAGGACCTTGGGATCATGACCTGAGCCGAAGGTAGAGGCTTTAACCCACTGAGCCACCCAGGTGCCCCTTCTGTGGGTATTCTTAAAAGCAATGATGACCAAAGTACACTCCATTGTAATTTCTGGGACAAGTGCCCCTTTATTTTGGGCACTTGAGCTTGCCTGCTTTGCACAGTTTAGGGAGACAGTCCCCAAGCAATCACCTACCCTTGCTCCTCAGTGCACATGAAGGAGTAGGAATTGAATATGCTGGGATTATGCGATATGTGGAGTAAGAGATGCGGGGTGTCTAGGTTAACATGGGAGTTTGTTCTAAGAGCAACAGTCAAGAGTCATGTAACTTTTTATTACGTGCAGGGTGTCCATTTAGGGAATGGATCCTCAGGTTTTGTTTCTAAAATAGATCACATATTTTCAGTGCTTATTGAAGGAACCAAGGGGAGTGGGTGAGAGGGTGTCATGGCAATCCTCGTTATTTATAGTTGGCGATATTGTTAGCGTTCACCCCACGGAGAACCAAATCACATCTAAGCCCATAATTTCCATATCTTTGGAAAGCTTTTAGCTCCTCACTGCCTGTTGGCATGGTAACATGACAAGAGTTATGATGTCAAAACCGTATGAACTCATGATTGATCTAAAATTATTTGGGAAACTTTCCCATTTCAAATTTCCATTGAGAGAGGGGGAATGAGAAGGCCACGTGGCAGCTTCATTCAAAAGAGAAAAAAATGTCTTTTTCCCCCCCCAAATTGTCCTGAAATAAATTCTCTGTTTTCCTTTCCATGTAATGCTAAAAAGATTACTGTCCTTCTGATGGGGTTTTTTTTGGCATTTTTTTTTTCAAATTCAGATATTTTAATCTCTTTTCTTTTTTTCCTTTTTTTTTTTTTTTTTTTTTTACATTCTAATTGAAATCAGTGGTTGATGCTCGCATTCTCTTTAGGCTGCACATGAAAAGCTGGGAAGGCACGTCTTCTGGAATTTGCAGGTGTCTCCTAAAGTGAAGGTGACTTTGAGGAAATGTTGAGAGCTAGCAGAGAGGTCAGGGGAATACTAAGAGCTACTATGTTTTGAGTATTTGCTATCCATGGGTGTTATAACCACTTCTGTGCAGAGGAACGAACTGAATGGTCACACAGATGAAGTAAGTTGCTTGAGGCTGGACAGTGACCACATGGCAGAAGAGATTTTTGTGGGGAAAAATATCCATCTGAGCCTGTTTACAAGAGAAGTGGGATTTACTCAGGTGAAAATCAGTGGAAAAGATAAAGCTGTATCACCTTCGGAAATTTATTTAACCTGGGTGTCTTTATTTTAGCCTCAGTTTAACAATCTGTAAAGCGGGGAGAATAATGTAAACTTGCTGTGAAGATAAAATATGAGAACAGGAGCTAAAGATAGAGCCCAGTGCTTTCAGGAAGACGATCAAGAAATGGTGATGTCCCTGAAGAGGCAAACAGATTTACAGGGAATTCTTAGAGATTATAGAAAGAAGGATCAATACATTCTTGTTTTAGGCACCATGTGCTTTGTGACTTCAGGCATAGAACCTGAAGTAATATTGGACTGTGGCCTCTCTGGTCCTGCTACCAAAATAATTTCTTATCTCTAACCAACTCTCAATCTGACTGGTCTAAAATAAAATTCTTGATCTTCAACCTTCATTATTTCTCTGCACAGTTCATATATAATAAGATATATCTTTTTTTTTTTTTTTTTTGAGAGAGAGAGAAAGTGAGTGGGGAGAGGGAGAGGGAGACAAAATATTAAGCAGGCTCCACACCAGCACAGAGTCTAATGTGGGGCTCAATCTCACAACCCTGAGATCATGACCTGAACCAAAATCAAGAGTCAGTCACTTAACCGACTGAGCCACCCAGGTGCCCCCACATATATTTTTCAGCAGATACTCAGGCAAAAGCTGAAAATAATGGCACTCACTGAGGAACTTCTACTTTAGTGTGGAAGACAGATAATAAAATATACAAGGAGCAAACATTCAGAATGTTATATAGTAAAAATGTTAAGGAGAAGAAGCCAAGCCAGGGGAGGGGCTGGGGTAGTGGTTTGGGGAGTCAAACTAAGCAAGAGGCATCAGGGCTGAGGTTAAGATCAGCTCCAAAAATCATCACTGGGGTAACTTTGTATTCAGATATCTGGAGGAAGGCACATCGGGCCAGGCAGAGGGAAAGCCCACTGTGTTCAGGAATAGCAAGAAGGCTAGTGAGCTTGGAGCAGAGTCAATGAGAAGGGTTGTAGGAGATGTCTTATTTCCTATCCTTACAACACCCTCCATGACACAGAGAAATAAATAAGTCGGTAAGTATGGTGACAAAGTGAGTTTGAGTTAGACTTCGAACCAGCCCCGGTATCATTGCAGTGGAGTCTGGCCTCCAGCTTTTCTTCCTAATTAGAATCACTGAGCATTAGGTCATTGTTCACTGTTCAGATGTATGAGAGGAAAACTTTGTAAGGCTTTTTCAGTTGTGAGCCTGTTTCCATGATGATTCCATGATGATTCTTACATAAAGGACCCCCGCCTCTGGCATTAACGAAGCTGTGTGCTTGTTGTTCCTGACTTACAAGAGGAAATCCAGGCCATCTGGACATCTTAACTGCACATTGACCCTGAGAAGTGTAGCATCCTCTGTTCATGGATAATACAATTCAGAGGTTTAGTAAATTCTTCCAAAAGGTGAGGTATATGGCTAAAGACCCAGCTGTTCTTTTGCTCGGAGGAAGATGTTCTCTTGGAGTTGGACAGTGTTTGGATGGTTCATCCCACCCTTGTAGAAAACAAGGATAGCACAGAGAAGAGCCACACTGGCTCCCTTGAGGGACGAGGGGAAAGCCTTATCATTCAGTGGTGCATCTAGTACACGGTCCCTGCCTCTCTTGCACTATGACCAGCTGTTTCTTAAATATGAGACTTGTTCACATAATTATACACTGAGGGGTGCCTGGGTGGCTCAGTCGGTTAAGCATCTGCCTTCAACTCAAGTCATGATCCCGGGGTCCTGGGATCGAGCCCTGCATCGGACTTCTTGCTCAGCAGGGAGACTGCTTCTCCCTCTCCCTGCTACGCTGCCTGCTTTGTGCGCTCACTCACTCTCTCTCTCTCTCTCTGTAAATAAATTTTTAAAAATTCTTTAAAAAAATAATAATTATACACTGAATCCTATGTTGGTCTACTGTGGAGCTGCCAGTTTTTCTGTCTGCTTTGTGGTTTTTGGCTTTCTAACGAACACAGCAGAGCAGTTGGCACTTAAATGCTCCAGATGCATTTAAAGCAATATTTCACAAAATTTTATTGCTAGAAGCCTCTTATTAAATAATTGGGAATAGCTTCTCCCTAATTTATTTGACCTATAAATGCATGAATGATGTGCATGCATTCACACACACAAACTCTACTTCTCACTTTTCTTTGATACAATAGACGGACTTATCATCTAGACGCAGGGATGATTTTGTGCCCCAAGGGACATTAGGCAAAATTTGGAAGCAGTTTTGGTGTTCAGAACAGAAGGGGGTGGAGTACTCCAAGCATCCAATGGGTAGAAACCAGGAATGGTGCTTGACATCCTACAATGAATAGGGCAGCTCCACAAGGATTGTTAAGCCCAAATGTCAAGAGTACCACCTAGCTGCCTCTATTTTTAACATTGCCATATTTATTAGAAACTTGGATTTGGAACCAGCCTATGCTTAGAGAACATATTTTTGTTCTAATATCAAAAAATTTTTTTTGACTATGTACCTTTGAGGGGGGAATGAAAGTTTTTTTCTATTGGAAAACCTAAAATCTAACCCAACTTTGAAGACACTAAAATTATTTGTTTTTTTCTAGACTCTTTTTTCTTTTTAATTTTCTGCACTTCTAGATTCAGTAAGCTTTGCTACTCTGTGATGTACAAAATGAGCTGGCCAGAGGGAATTGTGTCCTTCCCCGTCGTGGTTCAATTCATCTTCAGGTCTTGATTGAGTACCCATTGGGCATTGAGCCTTCGGTGAGTACAGAGGGGAGTAGGGGTTCATGCAGGGAGTCCCCAGCTGGAATAATAGTGTAAGGCAGCAGAGGGTGATTCAGGCCCCAAATTTAGGGATGCAAAATTCCCTTTGATTCCTTGTTCCGTTTGAACAGGTCTTCACTGAAGTTGAGGGGTAAAGTTTATACCATTGGGACTCATTTTTTTTCCCCTTCTGAAAGAGGTTTGGTCTTATTGCAGGGAATTCATTTGTCTTCATTTCTTAATGATGCTGCTAAGGTAGCCAGACCATACCTTTTAGACATGCATTTATACTGCATAGATTTCTTGGTCAAGTTTGGAAGAAGGAGCCCCGCAACAACTATTTATCAGGATATCCCTTGCTAATAGACACCTGTGACTTTTCCCATTTCCTTTGTAGGGGACTTGTTCCCCATCACTGATGTGAATCTATTCCCATCTCTGACAGTCAGAAGTTTGCATCTGACAAGGGTTCACAGGACTGAATTGTTCTCTGACAATGGATCACATATAGTGGTATCTATAATCAGGGGACACTGCCCCACCTCCCCACCAGTAGTTCTGAAGCACAAGCCATCTAAAGCCTTTCTAACTAAGTGCCTTTATCCCGTGGCCTACCAGCAACAGGCAGTTTAATATGGGTCTAGTAACACTTAAGCAAGATGTTATGGAAGATAAGAGTTAGTTTTGAGTTGGAGCATTCGCTTCTGGGTCTTGTCTGCCTAGTTGATCGCAAGTTCTGGGCGAGTCAGCAGCTACTGTTGAACAGTTAGAGACATGCCTCTCAGTTTTTTCCTAAAGAAAAGTACTAGTAATTTTGGTGCCATTCATTGATTTTTTTTTCATGTTGCCTCATAAGCTTCTACTAACAATAAAAACTAACATTTTTTGAGCAATGCCAGGCACCATGGTAAATAATTTGGCTGTTATCTCATTTAGTATTCCCCAGTAGGAATAGTCATAATTATGCTCATTTGACACACGAAGAAACTGAGACTCAAGGAAGTGAAGTAAATTGTTCAAGGTCAAGGATTTTGTAAGTGGCAGAGCTCATCAGTCTGAACCCAGGGAGTCTATCTTTAGATTCTTGTTACTTACCGATTATTCTATAATCCATCCCTGAAGAATATGCCTTGGATGAAAGCAGTGTATCAAAACAAAACAAGACTTTGTTGAAGTGGATATATAGGATATAGGATTTTACATCATCATTGTGGTGTCCTAATACAGGACTGAATACTTTCTGATCAGTTGCCTGCTTTGCAGCAACTCCTATGCCAGAGCAAATTAGTTCCAGTCAAACTTAACACCTGAACTCTTAAGCTCCTTATTCCTTGGAAAAGCAGACTTTTATAATTGGAAGGGGTCTTTGAAATAACTTAATGTTATTTAATTTATTTTCAACTAGTTAGTTACAGGAAGCATTTGAAGTGGTTTATAATGAAACTAAAGTCTGACATGGCAAAAAGGCAGTGAGAAAACCCAGGAAAAGGAAAACAGGTATTTGAAGAAAGCTAAGGGAAAGCCAGAGATACCATGCTCTAAGGTCCTGCACACATCTAAGTTCTAGACCACATATTTAAGGATCAGTCACTAGCAACTGATGCCAGTAGGGAGCTTGGCCAGATGCTGGCCAACGATATAAAAGAAACCCCTCCACTGCCCCCACTCGATCCTCAGTAGGAACTAAATTTGGAAATTGCATTCCCACCAACAGTGTAAGAGGGTTCCCCTTTCCCCACATCCCCTCCAACACATGTTGTTTCCTGTCTTATTAATTTTGGCCATTCTAACTGGTGTAAGGTGGTATCTCAATGTGGTTTTCATTTGAATCTCCCTGATGGCTAGTGATGATGAACATATTTTCATGTGTCTGATAGCCATTTGTATGTCTTCATTGGAGAAGTGCTGTTCATATCTTCTGCCCATTTTTTTATATGATTGTCTGTTTTGTGTGTGTTGAGTTTGAGGAGTTCTTTATAGATCCTGGATATCAACCTTTTGTCCGTACTGTCATTTGCAAATATCTTCTCCCATTCTGTGGGTTGCCTCTTTGTTTTATTGACTGTTTCCTTTGCTGTGCAGAAGCTTTTGATTTTGATGAAGTCCCAAAAGTTCATTTTCGCTTTTGTTTCCTTTGCCTTTGGAGACATATCTTGAAAGAAGTTGCTGTGGCTGATATCGAAGAGGTTATTGCATATGTTCTCCTCTAGGATTCTGATGGATGGAAATTGCAAAAACTTAACCTGAGCCTTCTGTACTCATCTACAGCTAGAGATATTATGTGTGATGACCTCTAAGTGCTTCTCCAGGTCTGCATGTCTAGGACTTATGCCTTATTCAAACTTATTGTACACCTTCCAGTTTCTCCAAGGGAAATTACCTGTGTTTTCTTAGATTTGTCCTTCCTTTTTTGTCTTCTTAACCCCTTGACATATTAGACCCCATACGTCTTATTGCTTTATGACTAAGCAAACTCTCCGTTGATGGCCATTCAGCTCAATAAAGAATCATTTTATTAAAAAATGCAAATGAACTGTTTTTCATGGACTAAGATAAAATCCTAGGATTCATTCATTATACAAACTGATTATCAGAAAGCAGGATTCAAGCGTCTCAAATAGAAGAAAAGTAATAAATTGGACATCTTTATTCAATTTACTCAAACGTTTTATCTGCAACTTTTGGAACTTTAGATATCCTTCAAAGGTAGATCCCTTATCCAAGAAAATTAACAAACTATGAATGTGCAGAGCAGTTGGAAAGGCTAGGAAATCTGTGCTGTGGTCATAAATAGCCAAAATCTGAATGAATTAATAAAAGCTTTCTGTAGATCCTGGAGACCCTCTGGGTAGCTGTTTACCAGACTGATTCTATATGGTTACTCTATCATCTGCAAGTTAGGTCCCCCACATTCCCCTTGCAGGAAACAAGGGCTTGGAGAATCACATAGGGACTATGTACTGCCTTGATACTGAAAGGACATCAGCATTTTTTTTACTCCTATCTCATTGACCAGAACTGGTCATGTGGCCTCATCTATTTTATTTTTTAAATGCCCAGAAAAGAAAGAGAGGAGAATATGATACTGATAGGAATCAGCAATGTATGCCCTGTTGATCGAAGTATTTTTAGTTCCCAAACCCTCTTAATAGCGCAAATTAGACTTCCAGTGACTCATTCTCTCTGAAATTATAGGGGTTATTACTGAGATTCCTGATTATTTTTATCAATTGTGTGTAATTAAACTTTTAAAATGTATTTATAATGTTTGTATTTATATTTATAAATATCACTGTAATTATGCAGATGACCCTTAAATTTATTTTTAACTTATTTTTGGTATAATATAATGTTAAGAGCAGAGGGGTAGTCTAAATTTGTTTTATATGCATCATATATATGTTTTGAAAATTTCTTTACATTTAAATTTTTCACACTCTTTTGGGAAAAAAATAAGTAATTAGAAATTAATTTAGAAATAAAGCCCGCATAATCCTCATCTTGTAGCGGTGCTTTGGTAAATAAGTAACTGAGAGTCTTAAGTTGCAATAGAACTCATTTTCCATTTTGCTTATTTTTTACAAACCAACAAGGAATCAATCTTTTTCCTTTCCTAACCGTCGAACACTCTGTGCCGTATTCCTCACTATATTCTGAATGGGCTCACTTGTTTTCGCTAGTCTGCACGGTATTAGAATTTGTAGTTGATGTGC
The DNA here is from genome assembly GCF_002288905.1 of Enhydra lutris kenyoni. NCBI lineage: Eukaryota > Metazoa > Chordata > Mammalia > Carnivora > Mustelidae > Enhydra > Enhydra lutris. Next base: position 29,083,650 of record NW_019154102.1, read on the forward strand.
CTCATTTATCAGCCAAGTATGGAGAGATTCTGAAAGATGTTTTGTCATTTTCCACTGTCAAAATGATGCATTCGTTTATGTCCTGGTTTCTTTCAAAGAGCTAGAGTTGCACTTCTTTTGCAGGGTAACGCATGAGTATAAATGATACAAAACTAAGTAAACAGAGAAAAAAAAGCAGAGCTCAGAAAACCAAATGTCAGGGGGCTTCATTTTCAAGTGTATGTTTTAGAGTGAGAGGAGCTCAAATAAAATGTCCACGGCTATTTTTCTTAGGCTGATCTATTACCTGGTTGCATTCTATTACACCATGTACTGTAATTCTAGCAGACCGAGAGAGAGATAAAGAAGTGACTTCCTTTTTTCTTCATTGACCCATTCAGGCCCTATCCGTAAGAGGGCAGAATGCCAGGGTTCTTGTCTCATGGAGTCAGAATCTCGTGGACACAAGAAGGTGAAGTGAAGTGAAAGTGGATTCAGTGACGATGAGAGCAGAAAGGAAAGGAAGAGTTCTCTAGAGCAAGAAGAGTCCTGAATGGGTCGTCTCTGAGGGCTTTTAGAATGATCTTTTATTGAAAACTGGACCAGGGAGCTTGTGGCCTTGAGATTCTTATGCCATCTTGGCTTGAGCAAGGACAGTTGATAGCACTCTTAATGACTGACTTCTCTGAGGTTTGGTTATTTTCTGTGATCACACTGTAGCCACCAAAGAAAAATACTTCCTAACATCTGGTCCGTTCCCCTATCTCGTGCTCACTTCGGCTTAGAGCTTTTGTCAGCCAGGAAGAGTTCCAGAGCCTTATCAGGGGCTCCCTACCTTTCCCTACCTATATCTTAACCCTTTCCTTACTCAATGGTACAAGTAAATTCAGGCAGAGCTTCAATGCTGGAAACCTCTAAGTTAATATGGGAAAATTATTTGATCTTTCTTTTCCCCCACTTTGGGTTCTATGGATGTAGTTTTTAGCTGTTTTATTTGTTTGCTTGTCATGAATGTAAGAAAGCCCAGGGGTTTGGTACCTGTAACTTGCTACCATAATCTGCTTATTACAAAACCTCCAATTCTGACAGTTATCACAGAAGACAATGGAGAACAGAAACACATTGCAATATCCATTTGTGAGTAAAATCATTCTCACAGGCCCTAGAATAACTGGTTATTATCATTTAAAGCAATTTTATTAAGCAAAAGTTTACTATTTTTATTTTTCAAAAATTTTTAAAAGATTTTATATATTAGAGAAAGAGCGTGCGTGCGCACAAGCAGGAGGAGGGACAGGCAGAGGGAGAAACAGGATCCTCTCAGAGCAGGGAGCCAGATGTGGGGCTCCATACCAGGACCCTGGGATCATGACCTGAGCCGAAAGCAGATGCTTAACTGACTGAGCTACCTAGGTGCCCCGTGTTTACTCTTTAAAAAAAAAAAAAAATCCGTACTTGCTCATTATTTAGTTTGTAATATTTAAGATTCACGTTTATGAGTATAAACATCTAGGATTCTCTCAGTGGTATCTTATTAATGAATAGTTTTGTAGTTCTTAGGAGAGGGAGAGAAGTCAAGAACTACCTATGTTGTCATCACTCTGAACATAAACATACCACCACTACATGTCTTTCTCAAGAAACAGCATAAGGGGAAAATTCCAAATAAACTTTGATTGAAGTCTAAATCCATCACTCAGAATTACTTTCTGATTTAAATTATTTAACTTTGAGTTTCTCTTTCTTCATTTGGAAAAATAAGGACAGTAAGAACCTCAAGAGTTTATTGTAAGGATTAAATATAAAAACACTTAGCAAATATAAAAACACTTTTTAGCTCATGATAGATTTTTCAGTGAATGTTATTCTTTCTTTCTTTACTTCCCATTAGTATAGATTTCCTTACACAGTGTAAAATATACTTTGAATAGCATCTCTGCTCTGTGCCAGTGGTGCCACCTGGAGCCCTCTGACAGTATTTTGGTCTGTCATTTTCTTTCCTCTTTGGGAGAGTTTGCTACCATCTTCCTACCCCCTGCCCCATTTTTATGCATTTCATAGACATGTAGTTCATTGAGTCAAATTGTACTCTTTTTCGTTGATACCTGCATAAGCCCTTTTTAAAAAAAAAAAAATTATTTGAGAGGGAGGGAGCTCAAGCAAGGGAGAGGAGCAGAGGGACAGGGACAAGCAGACTCCCCACTGAACACAGAGACAGAGAGGTTCTAGATCTCATGACCCTAAGATCATGACCTGAACCAAAATGAGAAGTTGGGCCACCCAGGTGCCTTATGCATAAGCTTTCTGTTTTTTTTTAAACTTAATGTCTTCTGCCTCTCTTCCTTCTTGACCATAATTATTACATTTATAAGGAACCAAATTAGTATTGATCAATAAATATTGAGAATTGTTCTTAACCTGTATCTGTCTATAAAATAATGGATGGCTATTGGTTTTAGAATTAAGGAGTAAAAGAATATTAGAAATTATATTAGGGAAAATAAAGAAATCATAAAAATCATTTAATAAACTCTTGAAAGCATCTGTACAATAGGCTCCTCAGGAACCATTCAATAGGAAAAAAAATCAATCACTGGGTTAAAGAAGGTGAATTCTTACTGGCACGCAATTTATATTAATGAAGGACACAGGAAGTAAGTAAGTAAATCACATGCAAAGTAAATAATATAATTCTTCATAAAAACTGAAGAACTTGGCCCAGGATGATAGTACAGATGATGTCTGGGTAGGGAGGGTCTCTTTTAGATACTCTGATACTCATAGGGGAGGCCTAATAGGCCTTGATAATGGGAAGGATTTAGATATTCAAAAATCTCTTGGAAATGTGTCCTAACCGATGGAAGAGGAATCAGTAAGGCCCAGAGGCAAGAACTAGCTCAGAGTCTTTAAAGAACAACAAGGAAGCTGGTGCGTCTAAGATCTGATGAACAAAGAGGGAGGTAGGAGCTATAACTGATGAGAATCTCAAAGTGAATCCCCTGACTCTGTTTTAAGCTTAAACTTCCTGTTTTTAAGAGAAAATTTTAAATGATTACATAATTTTAATTGCCTTTGATTTGCTTAATTACTAGTAACGCAAAGCCATTTCTTCTTCTTTTTTCCATTTTATTTTTCTTTGGGTTTACATAAGCTTTTGAAGGGCTAGCCTGGGAACTAATCCACATTTATACCATGTTTCTGAGAGAAAATAACTCAAATTGTAGAGAAAATTTTGGACCATGGTTCCTTTTAAGATGGGGACAGTCTGCATTTGATTGTCCTAAAGCAGGTCCTCATCTTATGAGAAAATGTCATTACTCCAGACTCTTGATTTTCACTTCAGCTGTATTGAAGATTACATTTGCCCAATTAAGAAGACTTGCTACAAAATTCCCCATAATAGATTTAGAGTTGGCACATGCAATTTAGTTCTGGTTTGCAGAAACTTTAACACGTTAATGCTGGTGGATTTCGTCAATTACCATAGAATTTTTCTGTCTTCACTAAAGTGGGACTGGCAGGGATCCTCTGTTTGGAAACCGTCCTCAGAAGGGTGCCCAAGGAAGACTAGTTTGTTGTTTTCTCTGTCTCGTCATTTAGCAGGTTAGTTTTATTCCGAGAAGACTTAGTCATTGATGGGGGCATTGATCCAAGTCTTTGTTCCTTCTCACTTCAATATTAAAAGGAAAAAAAGAGCTGCTGGTGCTCATTTATCATGCTGGTCCCTGTTCTACCTTAATCAAACTTTGGTTGTCCACATTTTGCTTTACAAACTATTCTTTCCATCTCCTACACACTGTCAAGCTTACGAGTTATCTTCGTGCTGATCTGTATTTCATTTAAGAAACACTTTTATCAACGCATGCTTTAAGAAATGCATCCGGTTTGAGAATGATGCCTTAGTTTGTAGAACTTGAGAGTGGAGTGTGACTACGAGTCAGTGTCCTGCGAGGAGAGGGACACTGTTCAGATGATGTGCTCTAGAGAGTTAGACTCACAAAGGCATCTATCAGAAATAAAAATTTCCTGACTGGTTCCTCTGCCTCCTGTTTCCTTTTCCTCCACTATATCCTCTGACCAGTGGTCCTGTGAGCTGTGTAATATATGCACAGTGTCAGACATAACCCCCACACTTCTAAATATTACGGGGTCTCCGCTGCTTACAACAGCGATGAGCAAACAGAGCAAATCCAGCTGTCTGTTTTTGTCAGTAAAGTTTTAATGGAACACAGCCGTGCCCATTCATTTACACATGGTCAGTGGCTGCTTTTGCCCTACAAGGGCAGAGTGGAATGGTTGAAATGGAGATTGTGTCTGGCTAAAAATATTTATTATGAGGCTGTGTCCTAAAACAGTTTGCCTACCCTTATCCTGAATGATCAAGTTCAAACCCTCAAGCATAGCACTTCCCAGGTTGCCTTCAGCTTGTCTTATGGGATTGTCTTCAGCCGGCTACTCTGGCTTATCCTTACTCAGAGCCACTGTGGAAACTCATTGTTGCTAAAGCATGCTGCTCCTCTGCCTTCACTGTTCAGAATTCTTTTACCTGCACTCGCTCAGGCCCAGGGGCTCTGAGCCAACCTCCTTCACACTGACACCTCACCTTCTTGCCTTCTAGTTGGTTTCTGTCACACTTTTCAGCATTGCTCAGGACACCTTCTCCCATCATCATTAGCCCCCTTCTGTATGTGAACCCTCCTGGGCTGTCAGAGTAGAACCCTCCCTAGTGTCTCCTACGCTTTTCCCAGAGCCCAGTCTGGAACAAAGTGCACCATAGGTGCTCAGTAAGGAGGCATTTATTTGATAGTAGGGAAGTGAAGTGGCCATCCTGTGTATAAGCTGAACAAAGGACATGTGGGGGGTAAAGCAAGTGCTGTCGCATTGTCACATTAATCAATGGATTAATGTTGCTCGTTAAGCAAGCTAATCTACTGTGTATGTTAACTTCAGTGGAGTCAGTCAACACCAGAAACAGAAGCAGCAAGCAGCAGGCTCAACAGCAGGAAAGTCTGAGCCTCATCTTTCCTGGTCTTGAATGTGCCGACAGCCGGCATCCAGCTTCCTAGGCATTTCCAGGAAGACCCAGAACCAAGCAAGTGGGAGCTACTGCTGCATTGCACAGCTGGACGGGTGCAAACAGATGTATGGGTTCTGGCTCTCCACTGGAAAGCCAATGTTGGCCCTTATTCTCTCTTGGGCATCTGTTTCCCATACCCCAGGAGAAAGTAGAAATAGACATTTGCTTCCTGACTATGCCTGTCCCCTAGCCCAACCTCTGTTTTCTCATGTGTCTATGGATATACATAGGGTGGATGCGTCTTCTTTGAAGGATACACTTTGACTCCACTGACATAAGACCTTTTGGCAAAATTTGAACACCTAATTTTAATTTGCCACAGCACGTGTTGATAAAAACTGCTGAGACCCCCTTTATAATTTCAGCCAGCGCTGTTGCCAGCTCAGACACTGTTGCTATGAAGATTCCTTCAATGAGCTCACAACTGAAAGGTGGAGATATCTTTGCCGTGGCTTCTTCCTTGGAGAACAGAGATTCTTCAGTGGTTGCTGTACATCCTCGTAGCCTACCTTGTAGGTACAGGGTTTCCTCTGTACTTTATAACCACCACTTGCTACCCACCTTGGCTATGAACCCTTGGCCCCTGCACCCACCTGCCGCTTCCTGTGGGACATATGGAGTGCTTTGACTTTGGCCCAGTGCAAGGTTAGAGGTGGGACCTCTGGTGTGAGTTTCTGAGGTTGTGATGGGATCAATAAAGAACCCATTGCATATCATTATAGAATCTATTTTTCCATCCCTCTGCCCTTATATGTGCCCCCAAGTCACATGCCAGCTGGGTTTGGGATGGAGGGGCAAACTCACCACTTACCCTTGTAAACCCACCGCTCTGTTCTCCTCCATCTGTGCCTAGTGATATGCCTGCTTACCAGCAGCATGTGTAATACTGCTCCACACTTCTTCCCCCAAGTTGTTTTTGGGAATGTTTGAGAGAGGAAGAAGATAAAGAAGAATTAAAGGAAAAAGAAGTTAGATGAATGAGGTGGAGACTCAACCTCCCATTTCTGCCTGGAAAGTAACCCAAACTGTTCCTCAAAGAAGCTATCTTCAGGGCTTCGGTCTGCATAGTGTCTTTAAGGATTTATTTAATTTAAAATTGTAACAGATACTCTGGTCTGCCCTGAAATCACAGGGATGAGTGCATCTAAAATGAAAATACAAGATTGGATCTTGCTGAGTCAGGTAGAAGTTGTTAGGGGCAATAGGGGGCCTGTGGGCACTTGCCCTGACTGTCAGCCCCAGGACCAGAGTCCTGGCGTTTCGTGTCTCACAGAAACCACTTCTTTTTCCACTGTAAGCTGTTCCTCTTCCAGAACTAGAGATCATGTTTCTGCAAGAAAATCAAGCCACTGGCCCCTGTTCCCAGTCTGGGTGTGAACGACGGTGTCATTCACCCTTGTTCTCAATGTGAGCAGTGTGTCAATGTGGTAAATTTCTCTGAAACCCACAAGTTTCACACATGAGAATCACACTTCCTGCTTTTATTCAAATCTCCAGTTGTCCCAGGCTTGTTCACAGTCTTAATTTTCTGTCACTTCACTGAAGCAGCTTGATGTGATAGAACAGTGAGAAGGTTTTGAAATCAGGCAGAACTGGGCTCAAGTTAACAAGCTCTGTGATCCTGGGCAAGTCACTTAATCTTCTGGAGTCTTTTTCTTCTGCAGAAGGAAAAGTAATTAATTCCTAAAATGGCTGTGAAGAATTAAAAAAAGCAAACATACAAAAAAAGACCTTTGGCCTGAGGATTAAAAATAACCTTCATACACAGCACAACCTCAATAAATGGAGGCTGCAAATTGCAGGAATGTAGTCTCACTAATTTCCTTGGTCTAGAGTCATTAATGATACGAACAAAACAAAACAAAACAAAACTTTATGTCCTTCTCTACCCATGACAGTAGAGATGATTAAGATGCTTTTTACAAGATTCATTCTTTTTAACATTTTTGAAAAATAATACTTCTACCACAACCACATTAAAAGGGAGAAAGTAGTAGGTACCTACTTGAAAACACTTGGGCGTGAGTGGTGGTAAGTGGAAAATGTAGAGCATACAATGATGCCAGTCATTCTTCAGGTTTTTTTTTTTTTTTTTAAGATTTTATTTATTTATTAGAGAGAGAGAGCACAAGCAGGGGCAGAGGGAGTGGGAGAAGCAGGCTCTCCACTGAGTAGGGAGCCCAATGCAGGACTTGATCCTAGCACCCTGGGATCATGACCTGAGCCAAAGGCAGACGCTTAACCTACTGAGTCACCCAAACACCCCTCTTCAGTCATTTTTAAAATAGATTCAGAGTCAACAAATAGCTTCTGTGTACCTAAAATACATCATATTCTATTAGAGCGTATAGGTTTCCCATCCAGTTCTCAAAAGAACCCCATGTGGTTTGAAGAATGTCAAGGAAGGCTTTCTGAGTTGGGCTGATCACTTCCTGACCTCTGAGGGTTAATAAAAGGGCAGACTTCGTTTTCATTTCCCTCAGCTTGTGCCTACATCACCCAGGGAGCTGGCCCATGGGCAGGTCACAAGGAACATTCCATTTTGTGAAGGTTGAGAGCACGGGCTGTGGCATCAGACTGTCTGGGTTCTGATCCTGGCTGCTCCATACTCTAGCTGCATGGCTGTGGAAAGTTATTTGAACACTTGATGCCTCTGTTCCCTTATTTGTAAAATAGGGTAAATTTGGGTACTTACATCATAGGATATAGGCAAGAGCTTAGATAGTGCTGACATCATCACCATCATGGCCTCCCAGAAGCCACTGGGAAGTGTCTTTTTAAATATACAGCATTTGACTTTTAAGCTCTACATACCCAGAGGCAGATCATTAAGTGGCAGCATCAGGGGAAAAAAATGGTAAGTTTAGTTTTCTTTGTGTTACTATTCTATATGAATTATACACATGAGTGTGTATGTGTGTGTGTGTTAGCTCTCTATTTAGTGAGCCATACTATATGTTAGACACTATGCCAAGAACCATGTTTCTGTATTTTTATTAAGCCTAAAATAAGGGTGCCTGGGTGGCCCAGTTGGTGAAGCATCTGACTTGATTTTGGCTCAGATCATGATCTCAGGGTGATGAGATCAAGCGTCTCTATGGGCTCTGCTCAGAGGGAGTCTGCTTGATTTCTCTCTCTCCCTCTGCCCCTCTCCCACCAAATAAATAAATAAATCTTTAAAAAATAAGTGAATAAACCTGAAATAAGTCTGTGATAATTTTGAGTACGTTCAATAATACCTCATTTTACAAATGAGGACACTAAGGCTCATTGAGTAAAGTAACTTTCCCACTGTTGCCAGGATTGGGATTGTAGGGTTTCATGCATTTAGGGAGTTCCCTTTTTAAGATACAAGAAATTGGGCTTCTTGTCTCTGTGACTCTAAGGAATGAAAAATCACTTCCTGAGCCTAGGCCTAGGATAAAGTGATAGGTTCAATGAAGGAAGTTTCTTTGTATAAAATGTTGCATATCTAAGGCCCGTGAATCAGATGCGAAAATAAAACCTTAAATACACATTTCAGAAAAATGTTATTGTAAGGTGTATTATGTTGAATGTTCAAGTTCTTGAACTATGTAACTCTTACCAAGGATTTAGTTACAGGAATACTTTTGCCCCTAACTACAGATCATTGTTGGCTAATGTCTAATAGAGGACATTTTCTGGCATATTGAATAACCATGATACTTTAAGAATTGTATTATTACTTTGGGCCAGAGAAGGTAGTCCTCTAGAAGTGATTGTGATACCTAGAAGTAAAAGTATGCACTGATGGGGAAGGATTCCTCAAGGAAACCCTTGAAAACTGAGGATTTTGTAGTTCAAATACATAAAAAACAAAATACAAATGCTTCAAAGAAAATAATAGTGTTGGGTTTATTCCCAATGCATGTTTATAGTCTCTTAGCCTGCTCTTGGCTTTGAGATGGAAGTACTGCTCTCTCTTCCATGGAAAGCACTTCAGAACTGGAGTGTTAGTGACTGAAATGTGCCTGCATTTGAGAGTCTTTGAGTGATTAACCCCTCTGGGCCTGGTTTCTCCTTATGTATTTCTTTGTTCCTCTGTTTTCTCTGGAAACTGGGAGTCAAAGTAGAGTTCTGTCCTAGACTCCAAGGGTATGTGGGAGTTGTGTCAGTGACAGCATGGCACCGTACTAGATCTCTTGGTAATTCTGCAGCTAAGGAAATGGGATGGAGGCAGAGACCTATCTGCCTTTCTCGAAATGTTAATGAAAGCAAGGAAATTTCCAGATTTTGTTTTCCAGTTTGTATCCCCAGACTCTGATACTGACTTGAACTTATATGTTAAATTTATGATATAGAGCCCCTGAGAATAAGATCCTACTAGGTGTAGGCGGAATCAAAGGTTAGATGCTGGTGTGTCCCTAAGAACAGGCTCTGTGCCCTTCTTGCTGACAGCCTGAGAATCAGGAATGGGACCACAGAAAGTCCTTAGGTAGATTTGGGAAGACACATGCCCCATTCTTCAGGGAGCAGTGACATCAAGTACGACCACGAGATGGGCCTGAAGTGGCCTCCCCAGAGCAACCTGTGTCCACAGGGTGCAGCAGAATCTCATGGTTTGTGTGCATCCATGAGTACTATAGCAGTGATGTAAGATCCTACAGTTTTTACCAGACTTCCTGTGGCCCTATGGAGGCAAGGAAGGATAGCTTAAAGACACAGATGAGAGAAATTTGGGTCAGTGGAGTTGTACTGATAAATGTTGACTAAAAAAACAGACTTATGGGGGATGCCTGGGTGGCTCAGTCGGTTAAGCATCCAACGCCCCCCTCTCTTTTTTAAAGATTTTATCTATTTATTTGACAGAGAGACAGAGAGAGAGAGAGAGAGATCACAAGTAGGCAGAAAGAGAGGGGGAAGCAGGCTCCCTGATGAGCAGAGAACCTGATGCAGGGCTTGATCCCAGGACCCTGAACTGAAGGCAAACACTTAACCAGCTGAGCCACACAGGTGCCCCATTACTGCTGAGTGTTAAGAAAGGAAGGAAAAGTACATTTTTCATGCATCTGAATTTGCAGACCAGAGACTACTTTCTAGAGTCTACTGATACTCAAATTTGAAGGAAAGGAAGAAGTCACAGTGAATGGAACTTAAACATTCTGCTGAATTTCAGTAGATCCCCAGATCCTGAGCATGTACCTTTTTTTCTTTTTTTAAGGTTTTATTTATTTATTTGACAGACAGAGATCACAAGTAGGCAGAGAGGCAGGCAGAGAGAGAGGGGGAAACCGGCTCCCTGCTGAGCAGAGAGCCCAATTCGGGGCTCCTTCCCAGGACCCTGAGACCATGACCTGAGCTAAAGGCAGAGGCTTAACCCACTGAGCCACCCAGGTGGAAAGGATGGGGCTCCTGGGTGGCTCAGTGGGTTAAGCCTCTGCCTTCAGGGTCTCTGCTCATCAGGAAGCCTGTCAAATAAATAAATAAAATAAATAAAATCTTTAAAAAAAAAAAAGGGTTTGGGGTGCCTGGTTTAATCCACTGAGCCACCCAGGTGCCCCACACCCTTTTTTTTTTTAAAGATTTTATTTATTTATTTGACAGACGGAGATCACAAGTAGGCAGAGGCAGGCAGAGAGAGAGAGAGGAGGAAGCAGGCTCCCTGCAGAGCAGAGAGCCCGATGTGGGGCTCGATCCCAGGACCCTGGGATCATGACCTGAGCCGAAGGCAGAGGCTTAACCCACTGAGCCACCCAGGTGCCCCCCTTGTTTGTTTTTTTAATGAGACTTTTTTTCATTTACTGGTTCATGTACTTTCAACAAATGGACCATCCTCATAACCTTAGGCAAGTAGCTTAATTTCTGTAGGCTTCAGTTTCCTTATCTGTGAAATGAGCAACATAACAGGCTCCGAGGGTTGTTGTGAGTTCTAAACAAATGAATCCATGAAATGCATATACCACAGTAAATGTTTTGGTCAGCATGAAATTAACATACCATAAACCATAAATGCATTTCTTTTATCATTGTGTGTGTGGGAATTTCCTGTTCTACCATTAAAAAACAACAAACGTAGGAAAACTAAACCTAGAGCAGAGAAAGTTGCTTTAAACGCCCATGATCAATGAAATGCTCTGGTGGCTGCCATACTTTTTCATTAGCTCTGGCTCCAACATGGCTCCAGCCTCCCGTGTGTTTGAAAGTCAACTACCTGTGACATGTCAGTGTTAAAATGATCTGAGGACTAGTGCTATCTGCTTGTTGATGATGACTATAGATTTGCCAACTCTATATGTAATTAAATCCAGCCAAGACCCCAGGTATATCCTTAGCCTGGTCTGATTTATTTAGATGTTTTGCTTTAAAATGAATGCCAGGGTAAAATTTGTTTTGTTTCTTTTGCTCCTTAAATGCCTTAAAAATCCAATCATTGTGTCCGTGACAAGTATTGATATACTTTGTCAAACAAGAAATATCTTCAGCTTCTAGAACTAAAAATTCAATGATTTTCAGCAGACTTTCATAAGATAATAATGTAATTTATCTTTCAGAGAATATTAAAGGCAAACCTTGAAGGTGAGGGCAAAAAGCCCATTTATGCCTCAAATTAGAAAGATAATTTAGAGAGAACATCATTTATATTCATTTGAATTTAACAACCTGGAATGGCAAAGTTCACATTAGTGATTATTTCTACTCAAGATTTTCATTGACAAAAGGAATAATTATATTTTCTGCTTTGAGAATTAGACATACTTAATGTTGCATATGGTGAAGTGGAGGCAATAAAACTTCAAGGAACCAAGATGTGTGAGGAATGAGGTATTCTGGTTAATTGAATTTTCTGGTGGCTGTAGTTAAGCAAATGATGCTTTTACAATTATAGGTACAAAAATCTTTCAAAAATGCACATTAATCTAACCTCCTGTCTTAATTTGATAAGATCTCTTGGGGTTGTCATCTGAGTAAGATATGGAAAAGATATGTGGCTAAATAGGGACTGTGCCGAAAATTTGCTTCAGGGAGTTTTATTGCCATGGTGGTGGTGGTGGTTGATACCTGGCCTCATTTTGTATTATTCTATCTACTTAAAGCTTCTACATTTGTGATTTGCTTCTTCTTAAATATATAATAGGGACATAGAGAACTGGGCTAATGGAAACTTCCAGCTGGTTTAAATTCATGAAGAAGCTCTTTGGATTTGGATCTCTTGAAGAGGGAGAGTAGAACCAGAACTGAACGCTATCTCTTGGCCCTTCTCCTTTAAGAAGATTTTGTGGAACATGGCCAAATTATGGCCCGATTGTGAAATCAGAAAAATCTCCCATTTATTATTTCTTCGCCTCAGTCCCCTCTTTCTGGGTTCTTTGCTTTCCTCCTCTTCTCTTGAATAGATATCCAAGCCTTTCTTGAATTTTATTGAAGGAGAAGATCAAGAAAAAGGATTAAACTCATGCATAATGTAGCGGAGTGGTTGGTTACCTTCTAACTTCTGCAACTTTGGACCCAAGGAGGTTTGTTCATGGCACTTAAGAAATCTGCTCTTTGGTTAACCCTTAATTGTGGTTAAGTTGTCTTTAAACCTTCCCTGGAACTCCACCAACTTTTCAAGGTAGAGAGCTTGCACTGAAATCACTTTGCTGCCAATTGACCTATTCTCCCTCTAATTTTCTTTCCCCCACATTCCTTGGGATCCCACCTGGGCTCTAAGGTGAGCCATTGCTCTTGGCACATCTTAAGAAGTTGCTTGTTCTGTTACCAAGAACTGAAACCTGCCTGGGAGTTTTCAATTTGCTGCCCTTGGACATCTTAAGATCTCATAAAAAATGCAGTATACAGTTGCATGAAGAAGAGGAATAACAAAAAAGGTAGTAAAGGATTAGGTGACAAAATGACAAATGTTTTAGGAAATCCAAGTAGGAAGGCTGTACTATGAGTGGCGGGCTTGAGCAGAAGCCTGCAGACCAAATGGTGTGTGTAAAGAGAGGATAGAGAGGAGTAGGGCATTCTGATCCCTGGGGGGACAGACTGAGCAAAGAAAGACAGACTAAGGGTGGAAATGCTCAGGACTTTGGGAAACCAAGGGATTAGAATAAAAATAAGAGGCTTGGTATGATGACTTTGCCACCCACCAAGCTCCTACAGCATGTAGAACTAAATCAGCAGGAGGAGAGAGCTTCCCATGGTTTAAAATAACCTGGTGGCCTCCTTGAGGTCACAGATCTATCTGAGGAACATTCAGTAGGTGGTCCTGGTACTAAACATGGTAAAATAGTGTGACTATATTCTGAATTTACCCACCAGACTCTGTCACTCCTTTCCTCTGTTCCCCTAGTTCACACACTTTCTTGTACGTACTATCACCTTCAAAGGGTGGCTTTCTAAAAACAACTTTGTGGTGACCACATGCTGCCTTGGACGGCTAGCTCACTTTTCACATGAACAATCTTTGGATCCCCAACATGGCAGTGAGCTTGCTGAAGGCAGGCACTGCTATGGTTCTTTCTGTCACATAGAAAGAAATTTGAGGGCTTAAGGGAGGTAGGGAATAGAATGTAAGTAGAAGATAGCTAAATTCAGAAAATATGAAATGATTTTTATTTTCAGGAGTAAAAAATAGCTCTGAGGAAAGATGCAAAAGAACGTTTTTGGTATATTTTCTAAACATGCCTTCACTTGTGTTTGGCAGTCGGTACTGTTGTTCCTGTGCTCATTAACATCTTTTCTCAAATAATTTCATGTTCCAGGTCTTGACTCTTTGCAGAGAGAGGGTCCTGGTCTTCATTCTGCCCCTCTGCACTCTCCCACACCACCCTCGAAGAATGAGGGCTGTACACCAGGAAGTGCCCAGTAAATGTAGTCTCTTGACAGGAGTTCCTCAGCCCCGGCTTTCTCATTGACGCTGGCATTAAGCCGCAGAAGATATAATTGGAGCAGAGGGATGCAACCAGTGGTATCTATCAGTACCACAATGTGGGGGGAGCTGATTCTGAGCATACCATTAGGCCATTATTACACCAAATAATGCAGTTTTAGAAAACAAAACGCAGAGCCTTAAATGGCATGTGGAGGCTGAATCATTTTGCCTTGGCAGTGCAATTATCTCAGCCGGTTTCAGTCTGCTGAGAGGTAGCAATAATATTTCATCCAGCGTTCCATCGCATTAAAATGTTTTGATACCTGTTTGAATAGCATTGCTTTAATGTTAATAAATCCATACTAGTCACGCAGACAGGGGTGGTATATGAATCACTCTGAAAGGGATGTCCATTAATCAGCTCCTTGGGGCTCATTTCTTTATTCATTCCCTCTTGAGGTTTGGCATCTGTGAGGAAGGAGACTAGCCCTTTGCAGTCATCCAGCATCCATATTCTACAGTCATTTCCCGCATGGTAGTCAAATCCGGATGAATGAAATCCAACACATGGGTAATCCAGCGTGATTTGCAATTTTTTAAAAGTTTGTTTTGCTTTGATATGTGTGCTATATTCAAACATGGATGTAGCCACTATTTGATGAGATAGATTTACTTCATATGCAGCAATGACACTGTCTGGTGAAAACTTAATTAATCCAGGACTCTGTAATGTTTTCTGCTCATTTCCCAGACTTAACACCTTTGTTACCAGTCCGAGGTTTCTCTTTTGAGGGCTTATTTTGGAGTGGGCGTCAGTCATGTTTTGGAAGTCTATAGGTCTCTGAGCTTCTGAGGTACCTAGAGAGCATGGAGATGTCAACCAAATACTTGAAGGGCACAGTCGTGCCACAGTTATCAACTTATTCTTGTCTCAACCTGGGTGGCTCAGTTGGTTAAGCAACTTCCTTCAACTCAGGTCATGATCCTGTAGTGCCGGGATCGAGTCCTGCATCGAGATCCCTGCTTGGTGGAGAGCCTGCTTCTCCCTCTGACCCTCCTCCCCTCATGTGCGCTCTCTCTCTCTCTGTCTCTGTCTCCCTCTTATTCTCTCCCAAATAAATAAATAAATAAATAATAAAATCTTTGCTTAAGTCAGAGGAATGTACTATATACTGGGTTCCCACAAGCTTAATAATATGTGAAAACCACATAAAAATTATTTCTGCAAATAAACCCTTGGAGCATGGGACTGATTATGTTATTGGATACACAGTACCAAGAGAACTCTAGTGAGTTTGTCCTCTGTGCAAATTGATGGTTGATATTCGTTCCCTTCCTTATGAGGAATACCTTCACCAATGAATACATGAGAAAACGCAACAGAATGTGTATTTGAGGTCTGTGGGAAGTCTTGTTAGTCCAGCCTGGTGGTCTGATGAAGAAGCAGAACCGAGAAGATAGAGGTTTATCTTCGACTGAGAGTCTCAGCTCTGTTTTGAAATGTCTCATCAAATGGAGACTTTGTTTTGTTTTGTTTTAAGCTTGTTTGACCTTTATCAGAAAGCAACTCTGGGCTGAAAATGATCATCTTGAGTCACTATAGAGCACTTATATAAAGCAAAGTTTTTTTTTTTTTTTTTTTTTTTCCCTTTTTACTTAGGACATCAGCCCCTGCTGAAAATATGTGAGGACTACTCTGGTGACCCAGCCTCATTATTCTTTCTGTAAATACTGACCCGGCACCAAAGTGCAATGTGTGCCAGGCCCTGGAGTGTGGTGATGACGGATATGTCCCCCACAACTCGCTGCCCCGAGGAGCTTAGAGCAGCATGGAACCTGCTTCCAAACCACCCAAGACAAAGCAGGACGGCTACCATGTGGCCCTCATGGGCCGTTTGTGCTGCAGGAGCTCAGTGGGGAAGCCACACTCAGCTGAGTGGCTCTGGGGTGACTGTACAGGAGAGGTACCATGGAGCTGCACCCTGAGACCTGGTAAGGAAGGACAGACACGGTGGGGGCCTGAGTCAGAGTCAGTTTGAAATACATCCAGTGATTTTACCCACCTCTCTTCTTTTTTTAAGATTTTATTTATTTATCTGACAGAGAGATCGGTAGTAGGCAGAGAGGCAGAGAGAGAGAGGGAGAGAGAGGGAAGCAGGCTCCCTGCTGAGCAGAGAGACCGATGCGGGGCTCAATCCCAGGACCCTGAGATCATGAGTTGAGCTGAAGGCAGAGGCTTTAATCCACTGAGCCACCCAGGTGCCCCCCCCCCTTTCTTTAGCTCTTCATAATGACTGTCCATTTCATCACCAATTCTTCCTTCCCACAATGTCTGGAAAAATGGGCCCTTTGGGTGCCTCATTGCTACCACCCGGTCAAAGACCTTATTGCCTCCTGATGGGACAGAATCATTTTTGTTTATTCAGAGAGCTGCAGTCTTCAATACCAAATCGTATTTTGCAAAACACCTCTGCCACCACATTTATTTCTGCGAAGAAAGCAGAGCCAAACAAAAGCAAAACAGACCCTGCAGGCCCTTCCTGCTCCTCTGAGGTCTGGCACAGACTCTTGAACCTGACGTGCCTTCAAAGCGGGCTCTCCAGCTGTGGTTGGCTTCTCTTGAATTCCTGGACACTTTCTTGGCACAGATTTCTTATTTTGTATTCCTCACTTCCCTCTCAGCCAACAAAATTCCCTCATCCTCACCAAAATACAGGGATTGTTTCTGGAAAAATCTACCTAGAAGCCTCTCCCTCTCAACTCATCTCACCTTGGCTAGACTGTCTCCCCTGCCCTGGTTATGAATCAAGCACTGCTGATGTCTCCTCATTTCTCTCATGGACACCATTTTGGGTATTCCTGGCGTGGAGATCGAGGGTCACCTCAGTGCGGTGACTAATGCATAGCTGGGACTAGTTAGGCACCCGCCTGGTAGTTTCTTGTGCCTGACATCGAGAACTGAACATAGGAGCTAGTATTGTTCTCTTGCTTCAGTAAGAGGAAGGACTCATGCTTGGCATTGACAGCAGTGTGGGTGATGAAGAGTTAACCAAGACTTTTGGTGAGCACTAAAATCCTAATTAAATAGGATTTAATTCTGCTTATAGTGGCAGAAAAGAGTTCTTACAGTTCTTTTGTCTGATTACATCACTTGCTACATTAAGTTCATTAGGAATATTAGGCAATGAATAAAGGCCAAAGGAAATGAACCATTTTTAATGAATGAAGAATAGTATGGAGGCCATTTACTAGCCAAGATGAATAGTAGCAATAAACTGTAGATTCATTTCTTTGACACTCTATTTAAATGCACGCCTGTTGCCTGTTCTTTTCAGAAGCATGGATAGAGTAGGGAATGAGATTTACAATGTTATTTGGAACTACTTTTTTTTTTTTTTTTTGGAAATGCTATAGTTGATAATCTGAAAATTCGTAAATTATAGACTATAAATAACGTTTTGAGAGTTCAGCGTTCTTATCGAGTTGGGGTGAAGGGAATATTTCATGCACCTCTTTGTTTCACTTTGATAACTAGGGGGCTTCACTCATAAATGGAAGGTACCTATTCCAAACCAGCTACCTTGGAGAACACGTGCTAAGCCTTTGCCATACCACTGACTTGAATCCTGGGCTTTCTGTAGCCAAAGGCTTTTGCATAGATCTGTGACTGTGAAAGATAAATCTTTCTGAAGTTTAAAATTCTGCAGTGTTTCAAAGAGGTAGCCACTGCACTTTTGTAGGAATTTTAATTTAACAGTGAAATAAAAGAAAAACAGTCTTATCTTTCCATCATTGCCTAAACCTTCTAAAAGTATATATTTAAATTCACATCATTTGGATATGCATGCCTATGGCCTTCAAAACTTTTTCTTTAATCCACTACCCTCCCCAACCCCTAGGAGAAACCACAGTGCAGACAGCAATTAAGAAACAGCTGGTTTCTTCCACAAAATGGGCTTTTAAAAAATGTGCCTTTCATAACACTCTCCTTATAGGGAGTTCTGGTCCTTGGCATTTCAGCCTTCTCTGTAGGGTATACACTCATCAGGATATTAGTGATTAAAGGTGGTAGAAGCTTGCTACGCCAGGATTTGTTGTTGCTAGCTTTCAGCTATCCAGAGTCAAACGATTTCTACCTTCGGTATTAAACAAACAAAAAATAGACTTAAGGGACACATGAGGCTTGACCTTAAGCAGAGTTTGAGAGTCTGAGGCCAAATGGTAGAGACTATCTCTCACTCCCCAGTAAGCCTACCAGTTCTGCCTCTGAATTCCCTCTCAAATACGTGTCATCTTCTCCATGTGGTCCTGGTGCAGGCCCAGGACATCCTTGCCATTGTCCTGTTGTAAGCACATCACCGCCCATCCCACCTCTGCAAACAGCTGTTTGTATTCCGTCTCCCCACCATAGTTGGTTCCTAACAAGTCAGCCAGAGGGGTCTCCCCTAAACCCAAAGTTGCATATTTTCCCCTTGCCTATAGTATCAGGTACAAATTCAAGAGTGTAGAAAACATGATCCTTCCATGGTGTGGTCTTGACCTTTCATGGTTGGGAGATAGAGATAGAATGGTACAAAGACAGCAACAGAGAATAGGCCAGGAAACCAACATTTAACAAGACTTGACTCTATGCTTGACACTTATATATATATTATTTATTCCTGTAAATCATTTAAAGAGGTTATTATTTATGCATCCAGTTGTCTTCCATCCATCCAACCATTCATCCATATTTTTCATTCTTATATTTATTCAACAAACTGTGCCCAGCACAGTTCAAAATCAAACCCTCTGCTTTCATGTAGCGTACATTGTAGTTGGGCAATGAGCATTAAGCAACTATTGTTATCTGCATTTGACTGTGAAGTCTCCTATAACCAGGGGGAAGCCGCAGGGCATTTTTGGTCAGGCAATGGTGTGTTCACAGTTGTGCTTTGGAAATTTTGACTCAGCAGAGTGTACGGAATAGAACGAGATGGGATGAGCCAAGGGAGGGAGACCTGTTGGGGGCACATGGCCATAATTCAGGCAAGGAATAATGTGAGCCCAGAAAAGGCACTGGTAGTGGAATTACGAGGAAGGATGGATAGTAGATAGATGGATAGTAGAATATTTATGGTTGGGAATGCTGGTTCTTGGCTGTTGAAAGGACGTGGAGAGCAAAGTGAAGTGACAAAGAAATGACTGCAGTTTTAAGTGTAGAGAACTGGATGTCTGGAGTTCCCTTTAAGAACACATTTGGAAAATTGCAGAGGTGGAAAAGGAAGATTTCTCTGCTATTATGTTGACTTACAAGCATCACACAATTAGAGAACCACAGCTCTATCACTGCACACTGGCCTATAGCATTGCTTAAAGGCATTAAATGAGTATTTGCAGTTTCTGATAATGCAAAGAGAGCCTTTGATGCAAAGGTGAATTAATTTCTGCTTTGGGGTAGTGGAAAGAATGAAAAACAAATAAGCAAACAAAACACCAATCACTGCAGAAATCTGGGATTAACAGAGCTCACCCTTTTATTATTTAGGGACGGCATTTTTAAAAACTCTGTTTGCAATTTCTGATAGTATTTGCCTTGTTTTCTTATTTGTCCTGCCACTGCCAGCCACTCCATCCCAATTAACATTCCCTCCAAATCTATAATTGATATTGTACTTCCTACAGCGGGGAGAGTACCAGAGATAAGATTTGCTATTTTCCCAAAGCCTCAAGGTCACAAGTCTTTGGGGAAAGAGAGCATATGGAGGACCTTGAAGTGTCCAAGGAAGGGAAAAGTGCACATTCTCAGTGCCCTGAGCTAACAGGGCCCCTGCTGGGCTGTTTGTCCTTTCCTAGTGAGGCATTTGTGGCACAAGGTTGACAGGGAGCCTGAGCAGAGGTTGAAGTGAAAAGGCAGACAGGGGAAGTGGTGAGTCAGCAACTGACTTCCCTATTTGCCAGTTGAGAGTTCAACATTCACCCCAAATGCTCCCATCCAGGTAGAAACAGGCTGTCGTCCTGGGCTCATCATAGATGCTTCCTGCCACTGAGGGAAAAGACCTAAATAAAGGTATCCCGGAGGACTGTAGCCAAGCTACTACATTACTTTTACACCTGGCATGTGTTCCTTGTTTTGGTTTTAATTTTTCCCCTACTTGACACAGTGTTTTTATGTCTATGTTTATGTGTGCAAAAGACTTAGATGATCTGTAATTGATGGTATGTTCTCCCCAGAGTCTCTATTACGCAGTAGAACTCTGCATTAGCTATTATTGCCCCCTATAGTCAAATATTTAGGGAAGATTTCCTAAGTAAAATATTTCTCTCAGGTTATGGCCTAACTCAGCTTTGTTTTTCTTTCCTGTTTTTCCCTTTATATTATCATACACAGGTTTATCATTCTATTATTTTCTTTTGAGGATAGCTATGAATTAACTGTATGACCAATGATACTGCACATCTGTCTAATGTTAGAATATAAAAAAATGATATTTTAAAATTTAATTTGATCCTGAATAAATCTTTGAAGTGTGAATGTGTGTGTTTGTGTGTATTTTTTTTTTTTTTCATTTCTATTTTATAGGAGAAGAAACAGAACGTGAGCATTTAGGGGACTTTTCTCACGGGCACCAGGCTAGTAATTGGCAGAAACGAGTGGAGGCTAGGGCCATGCATATTTAACCCTGAGAACTTGGCTGTCTATACTAAAGGGAGAGGAGTGGACTAGCTCAGCAGTTTGCAAACTGAGTTCTGTAGGTCACTGATGTTTCCAGAGGATCCCTTGAGGATGAAGAATGAGGATGATGCCTGATGGGCACAGCTTCAACTTCCTGCCCTCCCTTCCCCTTGTGACTCCAGGACAGCTTTATGGCCCTTTGTCTCACAAAGTGTGAGTCCACGTGCAGTTCATTTTGGAAAGCTAAAATGTACTGTCACAGCTTTCAAACAGTTTAATAACCATGGCACTAAATTTTAGGATACTTTAATTTTTTACTTTCTGTATCTCTGAACATCAGATTCTCCTTCACCAAATAACTCAGAATTTACTCCTTTCTGCACATATCTCTATTTACTTCTAAGCTTTTAAGGCTTTAAACAATGTTGATTTTAAGCATGCTTCGTGGCAACCCTAAACTATTCCAAATGGTTCCAAGATTCAGATAGACTTTGTAATGTTTGCATATTTGAATCTGAGATATTCCCACATGGGTTCACGTCCTTTGTTAAAGACACACTGTCTAGCCAGAAGGCTCTTCAGAGCAAACTTTTAATGTCTAAGTATTAGTTTAGGGGCAGAAGTGGGTTGGTGCCACATGGACGACTCCTAGGCTAAGGCAAATATTAACACAGTCACAGAATTAATTTTGATTTCACTAAAGCAATGGCTGGAGTCAAGAGAGGTTTGGGCTCAGTCAGGTCTGAAAGAAGTTCCATCAAAATAAGTTTGGTCAAGTGGAAAATGGATGCTCTGAATCATTGTCTACAGTGTTTCTCTGACTTCTAGATCAAATATGTACATGACCACTCCTGGTGAAATCCTAGGAGGGAGGTAATCTGAGGTTGTGTAATAAAAAGGAGAGGGAGGGAGCAAGGAAAGGAGGATAGAAGAGAAGTCTACAGTAGACACAGGAAGCTTCAGTGGAGAAAATTCTACACTGAGAACAGGGAAAACTGAGTTCTTACTCAAAGGCTGGGCCCCATGAGCTATGCTGTGTTCATGTGATCACAGCTCTGCTCCTCTGTTCCCTGGTCCCCTCAAGTGTGCACGCAGCCATCAGTCTCCTCAGAGCTGTGCCTTCCGCCTTCCTCACTGGTGAGCTACTGTGCGCAGAAGAGCGTCAGGCCCTGTCACACCAGCATGGCCACCCACGTGGCCTCCTTTCCCTTCACTCCTTCATCGAGCTATGTAAAACTCATCACCTCTCCTGACTGTGTCTTTACACACAGTATAATGTTCACTCCTCTGTGGAAAATTTACCTCATTGAAAATATCTCCACATTTGTCATATGTTCTCCATTGCCTCTAAGTGGTGAAACAGGTTTTCGGAGCTTCTCCTGGCCATCACTGATGGTCAGAGTGATGGTGCTACTGAAGGCAGTGGTATCTGATGAGAGAACCATTGCCCCGTTGCTTTCTTCGTCAGGTTTTCATCTTGATGGGCCCGTATTGGGGTTGACAAAAGGACAGAGTTGTGCTGGGCCCAGAGTCTTCCGTGTTGTGTCCACTTCATTTGATCCCCTCTCTTACTGCGTTGTCACTTCTGCCTGTTCTCAATCCATTTCTGACCTTAAATCCCAGACTGAACTCTGTGAGGTGTCAAGGTCAAATAGAAATACCTGCCAACACCCCTGGGAGCTGGAATCGATGCCACTCATGCAGACTCCAATTCACAGCCATCTACTGAATGTAGCTTTCCCCGCACACAGGTTCCCTTGGGTCTCAGCAGTGGACATTGTGCCTTGAAAATACGGGGTCATAATCAGGACACCATTTGTTATCAGCAGAGGGGAAAATGAAGCTGTGATTCCTTTTCGCACCTTTTCTGACCTCTTAGCTGTCCCCAAGTGCAAAGAAATAGGTAGAATTCTGTATATTTATTGTGTACTTAAGGAACTCTGAAAATCCCAGTGAAAGAAACCCTACATTTCAGGGGAAGGATGAGTTTGTGAGGCTTGGGTATCCCCCCACCTCTCCCCACAAGAACCCCACAGCTCCATTGGATTCAACAATGGGACAGAATTTTCCAAACTGTCATCTAAGGCGCATTAGATCTTTGGACCTTTAGTAGATGTTACATTAAATCAGGTTCCTTTACTCAAACTGATGAAAAAATAGAGGTTAAGATAACTAGATTTTTTTTTTTTAACTGCAAGACTTTTCAGAGTCTTTCTGTGCTTGAATGTTTGTGATTTCCAAGAGGAGAGGCAATGTTCAGTCTTCCCAGACTTAGCTGAGTATAGTAACCATTTTGGGGGAGAATTTCATAGAACTAATATTTTTTGCAGACTTTCTTGCTAGGAGACAAAGATAGGACATAGTTCAATGCTAATTGTATAGGACTGTGATATTATGATTTATAATAAGAAAAATATATTTGGGGTGCCGGGGTGGCTCAGATGCTTAAACGTCTTCCTGCAGCTCAGGTCATGATCCTGCGGTCCTGGGATCGAATCCTGCATTGGGCTCCCTGCTCCTTGGGGAGCCTGCTTCTCCCTCTGCCTTTGCCTCTCTCTCTCTCTCTCTCTCTCTCTCTCTCTCTCTCTCTGTGTGTGTGTGTGTGTGTGTCTCATGAATAAATAAATAAAATATTTTAAAAAAAGAAATATATATTTGGTCTTCATTTCTATGCTAGCACAGAGCTTCTAAAACCTGGGAATTTCCTAAGTGGTAAGAGAGACAAAGGAGTCTGTTTTTATGATAATCAGGCAACTTTTGGATCCCACCTAAGGATGAGGGTTGGAACTTTCAGTCCTACCCTTGACCTCCCAGGTCCCACCCTGGACCTCCTCCAGGAGGAGGAGCTGGAGTTTTAATCCATAGCCAATGGCCAATGACTTAATGGAGCATGCCTATGTAATTGAAGACTCCACAAAACCCCCAAAGGACAGGGTTTGAAGAACTTCCAGATTAGTGAACACATGAAAATTTGGGCAGAGTTAGTGGGCCTGTAGAGGGTATGGAAGTTCCAACCCTTTCCCTATAGCTTACCTTATGCATCTCTTCCATGTGGCTGTTCCTGAATTATATCCTTTACTAATAAACTGGTAACCTAGTAACTAAAATATTTCTCTGAGTTCTTGAACTACTCTAGCAAATTAATAGAACCAAAGGAGGAGGTTGTCAGAACCTCTGATCCACAGCCAAATATGACACCATCTTTGGGTAGATAGTGTCAGAATTAAGTTGAATTATTAGCACACCCAGCTGGTATCCAAAATTGCTCAGTGGTGTTTGGGCGGGGGGCACTCCGCCAATGGTAGAATTAGGTTCAGAATCATTTACAGGTACATGTTATAAGTGACAGAAAGTCAAATGTAGGGTTTGTGAAGAAAGGAACTAATTTTCAAAGGACCCCCAAGGAGTTTGGACAGGTAGAAGAATGAAAGAGAGCCTTTAAGCTAGTCAGAGACAGTTGTGAGCCACCCCCCCACCACCAAAAAGGATAATAAGATGATAAGTAGTGAATACCTACTTAGTTATTATTCTAGTCCTGGCAGATGGATCAGTGCTTTATCTGCATTTTCCCCACTTTATCTTCTTAAGATGGGGACGACCATCATCTCCATGTTACAGAGGAGGAGAAGAGAGGTTGGAGAATCTGTTCAAAATCACATAGCTACTAAGTATACTTAATATTTAACTCGGGCTGCCTGATGCCGGGATCTTTGCTATTTATTGGAAAATCTCTGTCTAAGGGGATGGCAGGGGGTAGGAGTTGGGGACTTACTGGTAGGCGTAAGTGGTGCCATTTGGCAATAACAATGCTGGGAAGACTGAGCAGTTACTGGTTTGGAGAGGACCCTGAGACTCTGCTGTGGAGTTCAGACTCCTCGCCTTTACACAAAACCACTGCGCATGATTGTGTATGCATGTAGTTGTGTAGTTTTACCCTGTGTAGGATGCCTTGTAAGGGGCAGGTAGGGGTTACATCAATCTAGAAGAAGGGGCACATTTTAAAAAATCTGCGTAAGGGTGCCTGGGTGGCTCAGTGGGTTAAACCTCTGCCTTCGGCTCCAGTCATGATCTCGGGGTCCTGGGATTGAGTCCCACATCGGGCTCTCTGCTTAGTGGGGAGCCTGCTTCCCTCTCTCTCTCTGCCTGCCTCTCTGCCTACTTGTGATCTCTCTCTGTGTGTCAAATAAATAAATAAAATCTTAAAAAAAAAATCTGCATAAAAATGCCGTTAGGAGTGACTCAAATGATGCTGAATAGCCTTTTTTTTTTCCATTTTATTTCGTTTTATTTCTTTTCAGTGTTCCAAAATTCATTGTTTTTGTACCACACTCAGTGCTCCATGCAATACATGCCCTCCGTAATACCCACCACCAGGCTCACCCTAACCTCCCAAAACCCACAGTTTCTTACTTAGAGTCCACAGTCTCTCATCGTTTGTCTCCCCCTCCGATTTCCCCCAACTCACTTCTCCTCTCTATCTCCCCATCTCCTCTGTGTTATTCCTTATGTTCCACAAGTGAAACCGTATGATACTTGACTCTCTCTGCTTGACTTATTTCTCTCAGCATAATCTCTTCCAGTACCGTCCATGTTGATACAAAAGTTGGGTATTCATCCTTTCTGATGTATGCCTCTATCAGAGAGGAGAAAGCCTTTTAAATCCCTTGTCCCTCATCTCCTCTAGTGAGCTTACATCGTGGACATTTGTAACTCAAAAAAGAAATGCTTGAGTAGAAGACAGAGTACTTCCTGGCAGCTAGCAATGTCTCCTTTGTTTCACTCACCTGCTATGGTAGAAATCACAGTATTAATGGTATGGAAAACACCAGGTTGGGTCTACAAAGGAGTGCCATGGGAAAAGAAAGCCCTAGAAAGCCTATACCTACAGATTAGCTTTGGAGAAAAGAAGAGTTATTCTGCTTAAGAATTAAACAAACAAACAAACAAACAAAACCTAACAGGTTAGCTTCATGCTCAATTAATTTGTTCATATTATGCATTTAGAATGAATCCAGACACCTCATGTTTATCAATATATTTGTTTTATTTTAGCAAGGACAACTAAAGAATGAGGCAATTCTTAGATTAGTGGTTTTCAAACTAATTCAGGTAGTAGAACATCTGAAGTGTAATACATTAAGGTGTTTAATTATTTTTTTAATATTTAGCTTGATAAACTAGGGTTATGTGTTACACTAGGACTGTGGTTACATTATATAGAGCAATATAAAATCTCACCCATGAACATTCATGTCCACTAAAGCACAAGCTTCCACAATCAATGGCTATTCAAAAGTTTCTCTATTAGGTTATCTATTACTCATTACTTTTTAAATTAAGTTACTTTTGATTTGATTTAGAAGGTGCTTAATATTTAAGGGAAAATTACGAACCAAAGCACAATTCTGACAACATTCAATTGCTGTAATTTGGTGGGATGGAAGAATACATGCTGGCAATGTAACTTCAATGTTTAACCTATACAAACGAAAACCATGCTGTGTCTTAGTCCATTTGGGTTGCTGTAATGAAATAGCACAGACAGCGTGGCTAATAAATAACAGAAAATTATTACTCAGACTTCTGGAAGGTGGGAAGTAAGATCAGGGAGCC
Source organism: Enhydra lutris kenyoni (assembly GCF_002288905.1). NCBI lineage: Eukaryota > Metazoa > Chordata > Mammalia > Carnivora > Mustelidae > Enhydra > Enhydra lutris. Next base: position 29,109,792 of record NW_019154102.1, read on the forward strand.
ATCATGGTTGCCTTCTGGTGAGGGCCCTCTTCCTGGCTCATAGCTGGCACCTTCAAGGTATGTTCTCATATGACAGAAGGGGCAAAGGGATGTCTCTGGAGCCTCCTTTATAAAGCACTAATCCCATTCATGAAGGTTCCACCCTCATGGCTAAAACACCTCCCAAAGACCCACCTCCTAAAGCTACCATCTTTGGGAGTTAGGATTTCAAAATACAAAGTTTGAGGGGACATAAGCATTCAAACTACAGCAATATACTATTTGCAAGAAGTGTTTCAAATCCATCTCAGCGATAACAGTAGTATTTGTAAATGCTTAAGATGGGCTACATGTTCTACACATGTCCTTTCACAGTCATAATATTCCTATGAGATAGATACACAGGAGGAAGCTGAGGCACAGAGAGGTCAAGTAACTTATGTGGGACTCCACAGCTAATACATAAGATGGCCATGCTTCATATCAAGACCTCAAAGATCACACTACAATAAAATCATGGCATTTTGGGGTTTAATTCTATTTGCTATAGTCTGTGGAAATCCCCATTGTGTTGAGGACCTAATCCCAAGAATGGAATGTCTGATGGTAGAGTTTCCAGGTTGGATGTGGGTGCTGAGGCTTGGTAACTGGACACCCTATAGCCTACCTATACATATGGGCACTACTCTGATTACCAGAATGACTAAAATTTCCAGACACCTTGGAAAATTGCTTTGAAATATTGTCTGTTTCCCATGCATTGCTCTCTTTCTGTCATCTTTGCTTTCCTTATACTGCTTTTTTCTGTCTCATTGGAATCCCCATGCAGACCTTTCTTCTTTGACATGGCCCCAGAGGTGAGACCTCTTAAAATTCACCCAACACTTATTGTTTCTGGGTCCTGTCTTTTCAGCATCACGCTGAATCATTTTAAATTCATTTGTATCTAGTATTAGTGTTACCCTTTTTATGTGAAGTTCTTTGATTCTCCTTTTCAAAGTGGGGATTTTGATATCTATTCTTACTCAAAACAGTGAAGCCAGAGATAGCACAAATCCTGAATTCATATGTCAGTTCCACATCTAATTTAAGTTTATTTACTTCTCTGAGTTTTAATTTGCTACTCTCTAGGATAAGAGTGGTTAGCCTAGGGGTTATGGAGAGGACAAAGATTACTCTTGTAGATATCAACTAGCATAATATATTCTCATATTTGATGAGACCGAGTTTCAATTCATTTTTCAAGTATTTTTTTTTTTTCTTTTCCAATCCTATCAAGACTTTCTCACCTATCTTAACTGGAAGAGATCATGAATATTCCCATGGTTTATCAGTAAGAACAGCCAGAGTATAAGTTTACAATTTGCCTTAAATCTCCTTAATAGCAGAACCAAAAGAGAACCCATGTTTCCTGACTGTCAATCTAATGGCTTGGGGGAGACCAACTTTTCTGTACTCTTAAAATCACACCATGTAGGGATGTGCCTATTTTTGCTGCCCTGTGTGGCTGGGTATGCTGGGGGAGAAGCAGAGGAGACCCACCTCCCTCATCCAAGCCATCAGGAAGGCAGCCTTCCCTTTCTAGTAAAAAATCCTTGTGTCTGTGTTCACTTTCTTTAATGGTTCTCACTAGAGATTAGATTTGGTGGCAGGGAGATGGGGGAAGGGGGAACCATCTTATTCTCTACGAAGAGGGAGAGAAACAGCAGGAGATGGGAGGAAATTTGCCAGCAGAGTCCCAGAAGGATCACTGCATCAACCCTTCCCAGCAGTACTGAAGGAGGTGAAGATGTTACAGAGACAACCATGCTTAGAATCAGAGCATGGGTTCGAGTCATTTGTAGGCTGGGAGATCCTTTTTTTTTTTTTTTTAAGATTTTTTTTGTTTATTTGACAGAGAGAGATCACAAGTAGGCATCGAGGCAGGCAGAGAGAGAGGAGGAGGAAGCAGGCTCCCAGCCGAGCAGAGAGCCCGATGCGGGGCTTGATCCCAGGACCCTGAGACCATGACCTGAGCCGAAGGCAGAGGCTTAACCCACTGAGCCACCCAGGTGCCCCACAGGCTGGGAGACTCTTGAAAACTTTCTCAACCCCTCCTGTTTTCTATCCTGTGAAATAGAGCCTCACACCCATGTCACTAACTTACAAGGGTGAAAAGAGGAAAATTCATTGAAAACACTTAATGAACTGTAAAATTCCATAGAATTTTAAGAGACATTTATGATCATGGGGCTCTGTGATCCAGATCCAAGCTTTATATCAGGTTTCTGCTTCCCTTCTTGCTGTCCCAGGAACAGATGGAACACTAGAGTTCTTCTGACTTTTTATTTTTGACTGCCTGGCCTGGAAATGAAGCTTCTGTATGTTTTCAGATACCTCTCTGGAGGAAGAAGTGTGGGGCAGACCAGGCCGTTTTGAAAGCACAGTTGTTATTTGTGTTTCCTTATCTCTCCCGCATTCACCCCACTGTGCTTTTAAGGAGGGTTGGGGAGGGAGAGCTGGACCCCCGTGGTGAGGAGTAATGAGTTTCCCTAGCTTTCCTGTGAACTAGCTCTTTGGAAAACTAACCTTCTCCCCAGGCACTCACTACTAATTAAGAGGAGGCTGGTGGTGCTGGTGGAAGTCTACTGAAGCAGTTCTCCCAGTGTTTTCCATCACTTGCACATCAACTCTCTTTTTCTTCTTCTCTCTGGGAGGAGCCATGCAGGGTAAGAGCCTGGGGGACTGTAGACCCAGACTTGTGAACATGGCCCTGAATCTGGGGGACCCACTGTGAGGTGCGGTGTGTTCAGTCATGCCGCCTGTGTTTGAATCCCAGCCCTGCTACTACCTAATATTTTGACACATGACTTACATTCCTTCATACCCAGGTTCATTACCTGTGACGTGGAAAGGGCAGCAGATCCCTCAGTCGGGCTCGTTTGAATATTTGTAAGTCCTATAATGCTTAGTGCAACATTGTTTCTCAGTGACTGCTCTCCGTGGCTCTTTTAATCAGTCCTTCACTGAGCAAGGAATTCTTGACCATCTACTTTGGGTGAGGTGTTCCCGTAGGAGATTTTGCAGATAGTATTCCAGGCTCGCAGGGAAACTGCAGTGCCAGAGGGAGTGCTCTGTTTAAAGCAACACAAAAGACTTGTCTCCAAGCTGGGGTGTTGGAGAAGACGTGCTTGGTGAGATGGAAGATGTATTCTTCCCCTTGCAGAGTGCTAGAACAGAGCCAAGCGACCGAAGAAGGCGGCAGGGAGAATCCCATGGTGGCAGCCTTGTCCCCGTACATGGCTGAGAGCCCCGGGGAGCTGCACTTTCCTGCAGGAGCTGCTGTAAATCTGATTAATAGAAAAGGAAAGCGGGAGCTTTTCCGCCCATCTCCAACCCTGCACCTGGGCCCTCGGTGCGGTCCTTTCACTGTGAGAACTGCAGCCTTCTATTTTCTTCTCCCCCAACATCCTTTAAAAGCATAGCCTTCCAAATGCTGTTCCTCTCCTGCAGCCAATATAGTTTTTACAGTTGGAGTTAGCTGCAATGTCTTTCACAGCTCGCAAGTCATTGGGAAGATTTGATGCTCATTCTGCTAAAATATTGCTGCCTGAAGACTCAACTGTGAAATGCAGCTGTCTCCTGTGTTTGCGCTGAGCAGTGTGCCTGGCGTGCATGCACACATACACAGGTTATAGATGGAAAAATTGGAAAATCAGTACGTTTATTATGTGAGGGGATTCTGCCTTATTATAGGTATTATTCATCCTGAACATTTAAGATTTTATTTTATTTTTTATTTATGAGAGAGAGAAAGAGTGAGAGGGAGAGTAGGGAGAGGGACAAGCAGACTCTGCACTGAGTGCAAAGCCTGATGTGGGGGCCCAAACCAGGACCCCAGATCATGACCTGAACTGAAACCAAGAGTTAGGTACCCTACTGACTGAGCCACCCAGGTGTCTCTTGACCAATTTAGAAGATACAATTGCCAATAAGGATCTGGGTTCTACATGGTGTATGTGTGTGTGTGTGTGTGTGTCTGTCTGTCTGTCTATTGTGAGTGACAGAGACAGACAGACAAAAGAGGGAAAGGGGAAGGAGATATGTTCTCATCCAGGAAAATTAGCAGCAGTCTAACTTCTTGAGCCATGATCTCTACACTGGATAAATGGAAGCTTTTTTTATAAAAAGACTTTGGAAACAGATTCCTATATTAAATGTTGGCTTTGTCACTATAGAAGTGGTATGTACCTGAGTGAATTAGTAAGACTTACCCAGCTCTAAAAAAATGCTACCTACCTCCAATAACCTTTGTCAGAATTAAATGTGATCATGTGAGTAAAATGTGCTTTGCACTGTGTCTGACAAAAATTGAGAAGTAATATTTCCCTACCCCTTCTCTTCTGTCCATGGGGATTTATATAAGCGGGTAATGAAGTTCTTCTCACCCTTCTCACACATTTCCTCTTAGAAAGCCATAAGGTTTCTGATTTTAATCTGACTAGCATCTCCCATGACACACCTCTTAGGAGAATGAGACAGAGTTCAAGCTTACCCCTCAGCCATCCTCATCAACCAGCTTTTATGCCAGTTGCATTAGGTGAAGTTTTAAAGTGCAGTAATTTCCAATGATTTTGAAATTGTCACCCATGGTCTTATAAAATGGTCTTATAAAGAAAATTCTTATACTTTGTTTTAAGTATGTCCTCTTGAAACAGGAGTTGCAAGAATACATTTTTGTAACTGTTTAAAGAATCTTTGCTCTTACCCAGAACTTGTACAGAAATTGAAGAGCATCAAGCATCAAGTGCTCCGGAAGATTGAGGCTCTCCATGTATAGATTTTCAAGTGTAGAATCAATGGCTTCATTGGGATTAAGGTTTAAGTGGAATGTTACCACCCTCATCCTTGCCATAAATCAGATTGCCAAGAGCATGGAATTTACTCCTTTTTACGAGGGGAGTGTCTGCATCCCACGCAGAAGAAATACACCTCGTACAGATTGCCTTCTCCACCCCACCAGAGGAAAGAATATATGCTTACTATTGTTTTAAAAACCTAGAAACCTTACTAAATCTAATGCATTACTGAAACTTTCCTATCAAGGCTAATACTAAGAAAATTCGATTTAGATTTTGAACTAAAGGCAGGGCTTGATACAATGCTACAGTTCCATAACTTTTTTGCTGTGTCATCCTATTTCAAATATAATTGTGGGCAGAACCCACAACACCCAGATGCATAACCGGTAATAAAGAGTTGCTCTTATCAAAGTTGGGAGCTTGGATCCCCATCCTCTTGGGTTTCTTTATGCTGCCTGCACTTCCTTCACCATCAACACCCAAGCCTGCACTTCAGAATACAAGGGCTGCTCAGATCACTGGGGAAGTGCTGGTATAGTGGAAAGAGAACCAGCTGTGCCACAGGACACCTGGTTCTGGTGCTAGTTCAGCCCGCACCTGGCTGCGTGTCTTGAGAGGCAATCACCATACCTCTCCAGGCCTGTTTCCTCCTGTTCAGTGAGGGAATGACACAAATAATCTTCACAGTCCTCCTGTTGTGATGTTCTGTTCTTGGAAGTGATGGATTTCCATCAAAGCGTTACTGGCTTCATGCCAAAGTGCAGTGTTCAAAGAAGATTGGCCGTGGTGTTGAACACAGATGATGGGGTATTTCGGTCCAACCAAAGCAGGCACACACTGCTTCCCACCACTGGGGCAACACCTGACAGCTGAGGAACCGTGTACAGCAGGGGTACCTTGTACACGCTTCTGTTATTTTAACTACTCTATTGCATTCTGACGATTTGGGTCCTGTCTCCTTCTCTTGGTGTGCTTTTTGAGGGCCGGCAGTGTCTTATTGATCTCTTGGCTCTCGTTGCCTAGCTTGGTGCCAGGCAAAGAGAAGGCGCTTTGTTTATGTTTGATGGAAAGAAGAGTGTGCAGTGGTTGTTATGGGAAGAAGCCCAGCAGTTAAGAGTTTTCCATTCAAAAGCTCCTTGTCATTGCCATATGTGGTCTCTTATTTGGAATGTATTCTGTCAAGACAATGGTCCACCAGGGGCACATGAAGGAAGACTATGCCAATTCTTGAGACAACTCTTATTAAGCAGTGTCTTATTGCCTCTTGGAAAGAGGAGGCTCCTTTTCCTGAGATATTTAAGTTAGCCTATCAAGGCATTTTTGCACCAAAGGAGTTTCCTATTCCTGGGGTCAGCAAATACTTTCTATAAAGTGCTAGTAGTAAAGATTTTAAGCTTTGTGGACAATATGGTCTCTGCCATAACTACCCAGTGCTACTGTTATGTCAGGAAAGGAGCCACAGATAATATATAAATGAATGAGTGTGTCTGTGTTCCAATAAAACTTTATTTTTTAACTCAGACAAGGGACCAGATTTGGCCCACAGGTTGTAGTTGGTTGACCTCTGTCCTAGCTTATGATGTAGAAGTCCCACAAAGTTTTTACAAATTCCAACTTAGTCTTTCCTAAGAAAGACTTAGGACATAGATAAAAATAGATAAATGATCACCAGAAATTTCTTGGCCCTGTAGGTTTGGATAATCTTCCTGTTCCATGCTCCTTGAGGCCTAAAGCACTGTCAAGGAGATCTTTAAATCCCCTGGTACCTTACATTCTCAAGGTTTTTCTCTGCTTACACATTCACATTTGATTTGAATTTTAGCCCCTTTCGATTTCGATAAATGGACAATCAAAAGCATTCAAACATACTTAAAGCATGAATAGAGCACTCCATACTGAAGATTTAGTGAAGAAGAAAGTTTACATTCTCAAAATGCAGATACTTTCTAATTGAATGTTGAGCAATACCAATTCAGCTGTCCCCAAACTAGCAGGTATCTGCTGAGTATTTTTCCAACATAGCCCTAACTTACACCAACCTGTTTTCCTCCATATTTCTTCCTCAGCTGTTCAAATGTAAAACCAAAGCTTCCCTCTGCCTCCTGTGCAGTAGTTTTGGTTACTTTGGCTTTTGGAACTTCCATGCTGCCATATTCTCCTCTTCCACCTTGTGCCACTTATCCAGGAATTTCACCAAGCCAAAACAGCCCCTCCCACAGTGGAATATGGGAGTGATGGGTCAAATATTTTCTTCCACATGTGGTCACCACATGTGTTCACCACATGCTGTTGTTCAGGTACTGTATCAGCATCCCATTTGCTCATGAAGGCAAAGGCCAAAGAGATTAAGACTTTATAAGATTTTTCTCTAGAAATGAATTTATTCTGTTGGCTCTTCCTCAAGTGGCATCTGATTACATTTCGCAGCTCACCAGGCCTAGGAGGGCTTGTAGGAAATTGCCCAGTGCAGTGTCTTTATTTCCAGAAGAGATACCTGAAGCTCAGTAGGGACAAAATGACTTGCTTAAAACCCAGTTAGGATTTAAGATACAGGACTAGAACTCAAGTCTATACATTTTTACCACGGAAGAAAACAATGTCAGTTTACAGATCTACGGAATCACTAGAAACTATTGTTGTTTTTTTTAATACAGTTCATTCCTTATCGACTGCTACTTTTAGTAAGCCATTGTACTCATTATTTCTATCAATAATTCTTTCAGTGATCGTTCTGTAGCAGTTCCTAAAATGGGACATTAAAAGTAGGATAAAGAGAAACAGCAGGAGGAAGAGAACTAGGAAGATGGTTGTCTCCCTGGATTTCCAAAAGGCATGGTTCTGGAGGGGGTGATGTAAATGAGGAAAGTGAAGAGGTCTCATAAAATACTGCATTCTGTGCTCTCTTCCGTTTTTAAACCTTTCCTCATCTCTTGAGACATATTTCCTATAATAAAGCCTCATGCTTATGTAACTATGTTTTTCAAAGAGTCATATTTCCTTATATATATTTGATCCTTACCAAAGACCTTGAACCACAGTGAATATGCCAAGCTGTAAGGTACCATAAAAGACTACATTCCAACCAGGTTTCCCAGTGATACCCAGACTGTCCCCTTTGTGTTCTTTCTGACTTCAGTAATGCACAAACACAAAGACATAGGTAACTCTCTCCCTTTTGCCTTGACCCTCTCTCTATCTCTCTCTCTCATAAGAAGATGAACTTGCAGACTCTACCTAACTTCTATGTGCATTCTGAAAATGGATGCCCTGAGTAAGATAATAGCTTTGGAATTGTGATACTAAACATTAAATTATCCAGCTAACATGAACATTCCCTTTATGTTGAGATTCTCTTTCTTTCCGTCACCCAAGACAGGGTTATAAGAGTTACAGAAGGAATCTAGAGATTCAACAGTGTGAGGTAGTCAAAGTATTTCTAGAAAGTTTTTACCTTTCTCAGCCAAACTAGATAAAAAATTATTCAAGGACTAAATCAACTATCCCACCATTTGGGGTGTATATTTAATTTTTATGAATAGTCATGAATTGGATAGACACTAATAGTATGTTTTCTGGCTGATTAATAACAAATGCTATATTCATTTTGTCATTTTCATTTCTTTCTAATGCCCAAATTTTCTTCATATGTGCTCTGAATGAACTTTATTTGGTCCTGCCTGATAATCACATAGTATCTTTTTTTTTTTTTTTTTTTTTTTTTTCTTTCTTTTCTCCTTCCTTCCTTCCTTCCTTCTTTTCCTTTTTAAAAAAATTTTTAATTTAATTTAATTTAATTTTATTTTATTTTATTTATTTTTGGTCTGCTTGCATAACTGTTCTTTTGGCATTTGAAATTAAACCAGCACAGTGCTATAATTGAAAGAGAAAGAGCTTTGGCTTTAATTACTCTCAGTAATAGATATGACAATAAGTAGGGCTCATTCACAGCCATTACATCAAGCAATGGAATCAGCAGGTCACTGATCCTGACACCATGAAAGCCATCACCCTGAAGTGCTCTCTGATGGGGCACTCACTGTCTTGAATCATAGCTATTTCTCCATTATTCATGGTAGAGGGGAGAGACAAGAGGAGAGTGTGCCTCAGTCGCATCCACAGAATGTGGTGTGGTCAAAAGATAAAGAATGTCAAGTTGGGAGACTTGAATTTGCTTATTAGCTCTTCACTGGCTGTGTGATCCTAGACAAATAACCCTCTCTTTCCCAGTGTTCTTGTTTCCAAAGCAAAGATGATGATCCATGTCATGGATCAGATGAGCCGTTTTTTTTTTAAACACTCAAAGTACGGCAGCTTGAGGATTATTAGGCTTCTCTACTCTGCCATCCAACTTGCTTCCTTGGCCATTTGGAAATATGTCTTTAAGTAATTAATTTTAGTAATTAGAGTTCCATCTAATTTTCATACCCGCTTTCTAGTGTCATCAAATCACCAAAAGGAAATTGTAAGGAGGAAAGAGAAGCAAAAGGAAAGACTAATCTACAGAATGGATGGTTGGTGTCTGCAGAATCTGTATTTGCTTTAGTGGACTGCCTTCACTTTCAGAAAATTCAAGATGGCACCTTGCAGGCATTCTGAATCATTTCAGCATTGGGAAGCCTTCAGATGGACAACCAAACTGGGAAATTTCTTGCCTGTCCCATGTCCTACCCCCTCATCCAGATCTTTTTAAATAAAAAGAGGTTCTGCTGGCTAAGAAACAATATCTGAGCATTCTGTAGCCATGGAAGATTTCCGCATTATAGAAAAAGCATAGTTTGTGTTAAACATTAATTAAATCATTAATTTATTCATTGATTCTCTATGGACAACAATTTAGTACTATGGCCTTGGCCTTAAGATTCTCTCTTTATCCCATGGAGTCTAGTCAGGGAGATGGATCCTAAAGGCAGAGTGACAGTGCTCAGAAGTAAGGAGGGACATATTATGTTAAGTCCCCTGCTTGGGAGCATTCTGAGCAGGCCGGATGAGTCAGTGAGAAAGTGAAAGAAAGCAGACCAAGTGTCAGGGAATGAATGCAGCTGTTATCTGTTTAATCAGTGGCCATTTAAGAGCTATTGTTAACTATTTGAACAAATCCTTACGGAAAAGAGAGTTTGCTTCCTGACCAACAGGAATAGATACAGATTTCTTATATTTACGAACGTTTTTCCACATGGTCTAATTAGGGGATCAGGGAGTTAAGAAAGTCTCTGTCTCTTGCTAGAAATTAAATTGAAAGAATAAGTAACTCCTCTTCTGCATTTACCAGTAATTTTTTTGTCTTTTGGTTGGTTTGTTTTTTATTGATTGGTGTTTAATAGAGGGCCCAGTGAGACATTTGTAGTTAGATCTGTTAGGAGCCACTTCCAATTAAAGTTCATTTGTAATGAAGATAAATTATAATCTGAGTTATTAGGAAATCAGTATTCAGTAGTACCTTTAAAATGATTTACACAGAGCAATTTAGAAAACTTCTAATGCATAAATTAAGGTATCTCTATGATTAAACCCCAAACTACTAAAGCCCCTCACTTAATTTGACATGCAGGATAAAATATCCTAATAAGGAACAGGATCCCGGATCCTATTTAAAAGTGGCTTCCTTTAAAAGTCTGCAAGGAACTGACCTTGAGCCAACCAGAAGAGAACCAGGGGCTCATGGCTGGAGTTTCTATTCTTTGTGGTACTCTCCTCCTAACCCCCAATGCACACAGTTGCCCCTGCTGGTAGATAAATTCTTTGCTAGAATGTTAGCCCAAAGGAGTGGAGGCTGGAGGAAGTGAGGCTCTGTCTCTGTCCATACTGGAGCCTCAGCATCTAAAATGGTGCTTAGAACTGGTAGTTGTGCAACAATATCCATTGTGTGAATGGAGAGGTAGGCAAGTGTGTAAATGTAATAGACAAGTGAAACAATTAATGGGTTATCCTCCCTGTATATATTAATTTACCTCTGTGACTCCACTGGGGAAGCATGAAACAATACTGATAGCCTCATCCCACCTCTAAACATTCTTATTGAATTGGTCTTGGGTGTGGCCCAGGCATTGAGATTTTACAATTTTTCCAGGTGGTTCTAATATGCAGGTGTGGGTAGAATCAAGATGGTAGCTCTTCAATGTCCACAATAGCCAAACTATGGAAAGAACCTAGATGCCCATCAACAGATGAATGGATAAAGAAGATGTGGTGTATATATATAATGGAATACTATGCAACCATCAAAAGAAATGAAATCTTGCCATTTGCGATGATGTGGATAGAACTAGAGGGTATTATGCTTAGTGAAATAAGTCAATCGGAGAAAGACAACTATCATATGATCTCCCTGATATGAGGAAGTGGAGATGCAATGTGGGGGGTTTGAGGGGTAAGAAAAGAATAAATGAAACAAGATGGGATCAGGAGGGAGACAAACCATAAGAGACTCTTAATCTCACAAAACAAACTGAGGGTTGCTGGGGGAAGGGGATAGGGAGAGGGGGGTGGGGTTATGGACATTGGGGAAAGTATGTGCTATGGTGAGTGCTATGAAATGTGTAAACCTGGCGATTCACAGACCTGTACCCCTGGGGCTAATAATACATTATGTTTATAAAAACATATTTTTAAAAAAGATGGTAGCTCTTTTTCAGAAGGCTAGGGACCTCTGTTTCGGATTATTTCATCCTAGGCTCCGTCATTCCACTGGGCGTCAACACTCACTAGGTATCAGTTCTGCTTTAGTTTTTTTTGTTTGTTTGTTTGTTTTAATTTTTTTTTAAGATTTTATTTATTTGACAGAGGGAGAGTTAAAGAGGGAGCACAAGCATGGGGTGTGAGAGAGGGAGAAGCAGGCTTCCCGATGGAGGGAAGAAGCAGGGAGCCTGATGCGGGGCCCAGTCCCAGGGCCCTAGCATCATGACCAGAGCCAAAGGCAGATTCTCAACAGCTGAGCCAGCCAGGTGCCCCTCTGCTTTAGTTTTTTTATTCCCTGATCACTATAGGCCACACGGCCATACTAGCCACATGATAACATAGTGCTGCGTCCTATGAGATCTTCCACAAGTCACTTAACCCCCTGGAACCTCAGAATTTAGATCTGTGGAATGAATATAGTGATCTCTGCCTGGTCTACCTCACTGTGTGTTTGTGGGGTTAAGATAATAGATGTGAAAATGTTTCAAAAACCATGAAGTGTTAAAAAATGTAGGCAATGATTGTTATTTATAAAAGAAGAATGGAGATACCTTGCTAATTCATTTGTAATTTTGAGGACATAGGCTTGAAAATACTTTAGAACAGCATGGACTTTCATTTCAGAAAATAAGAGATGTGTCCCAGATTTGTTACCCACTATTCTCAGCGGATATAACCATTTAAACTCTTTGAACTTTGGTTTCGCGAATACCACCTGTCTCAGAAAGCTGTGAGAATTGGGTGAACACGTGTGAAAAAGTACTTTGTGATCCCTAAAACCCTGCATAAATGTTAGTTTGTTTCTGTTACCGTTGTAATTATTTCTCCTGCTCACGAAGCTGCCTTCCATTAGCTCAAGACAGTTGATTTTGTGCAGCTCTTCCTGACTCCTAATTCAGTGACTTGAAATCAGTAACGGTGACGGTATTTATTCCAGGGAAATCGGCAAATGGTACTGATTAGGACTTTCTTTTCTGCTTCTTGGTTTTTTTTTTTTTTTTTTTTTCCCTCCTTTCATTTTCTTTTTTCTTTTGAGATGAGTATACCAGCACCCTGCTGCCTCTGTGTAGAGATATGTGGCATTATGACAGTAAAAAAGTTTATACTTGGTTTATACTGGGTCATTTGAGTAGATCAAATTGGGGTCTGGTTGGAACCAAGAAAACCAGCAATGGTTAATATCTAACTCGCAGTGCCAAGTATCTATTCATTGAGAAGCAATAGTATCTACTTTTTTTTTTTTTTAAGATTTTATCTATTTATTTGACAGAGACAGTGAGAGGGAACACAAGCAGGAGGAGTGGGAGAGGGAGAAGCAGGTTTCCCACGGAGCAGGGAGCCCGATGCGGGACTCCATCCCAGGACCCTGGTATCAAGACCTGAGCCGAAGGCAGGTCTGAAGGCAGACGCTTAATGACTGAGCCACCCAGGCACCCAAAATTGGATCTACTTAACCTAGAGTAAAAGCAAGCAAAAGCCAAAACCTCAGCCTTTTTTTCTGACCTATTCAGACATCCCAAACACACGTACCGTTTGCTCCTGTAAAACTGAGGATCACGCAGCTCGTCAATTCATTGAAGCCAAAAGTCAGTTTGGATTATTCAAGGCTAAAACAGATTTGTTTCCTTTTTAGAAAAAATTTTTTTTTGCCCTAGGGGAGTTCTTATTTTTTTGACAGGCCATTTATTTTTGTTCGTGGCTGACTGACTGCAATCTTTGTCAACCATCACCCTGATGACAGTTGGGCATATCTTGGCCCTTAGAACCAGCTCAGAGATTCCAAAAGTGGTGTCCTTGTCATCAACACAGTGGGGTGGCATGTCTGAACAAACCTCGCTCCATCTAAGGTTGATCTCCCCTTCTGTTCTCTCTTCCTAGTTTTGATCCAACCAAGTGATAATGTCTAATTGGTCCAAACAGGAAATTGTGGAGACGAACTGTAGTCGCCGTAGGATCAGACATTTAACCCCCTGTAGTCCCGTCTTCTTTATCCCCTAAGGCCTTCACTGTTGGCTGAAAATTTAGTTGTCACAAGTGGATCACTGGGGCATGGGGCCCGCACTGTTACAAAAGCAAGTTGAAAAAAAGAGACACTGCTTTCCATGCTAGAAATTAGCCAGGTGTGCCATTATGCAAGGAACTCAAGCTAGAGAACACAGTAATTAAAATAACAATGAAATGATATCTTATGCAATACTTTGCAAATATGATATTTTCATTTGTAGTATTGTACAGACCACACAATCAAGTGGTAATGTTAAGTGATTTGCAGCAGATCAAAGGATGAGTAAGGGCACCGGAAGGGAGTTTTTCTGGAGTCTTATCTTGCTGTGCCAATCAAGGGCCTATTGTGCACAAGAGGGTGGGGCATGTGGAGGTGTCTGGTTGACTTAGGTCTCCCAGAATATTGTTATAGGGTCAGCAACATTCTGGGATATGGTCTATGAAGGAAAAGGGATGGTAGGAAAATCGTGCCCATTGGCAGGTGGTGTTGAATATGGAGATTTCCTTTTGCAAGTTCTAATGTGATTTTTTTTCCATGCACCCAGGAACGGTCAGATGGGAAGGACAGAAGCATATTGCCAAGATCCTGGAAGACTGATTTTTAAATGATTGCGAATATTTAAGTAATTGACAGAGAGGTGATGTTCACCATTCCACTAATTAGGCTATTCTCTACTATGCACAGAACCCCTTTTTAGATATTAAGATAAAAATAACGAATTTCTAAATAAAATGTTTCTTTCATTTCTATTTTTCTATTTCTTCACATCAACTTACTGATTTTTTTATTCTGAATTTGTTGTGTCCTAATATATGGATTATCAACCTTTAAAAAAAAATAGAGGAAAACATTTGGAAAGCAGGAACAGTATTTACATAGGTCTGTGAATTTTGTATCTACTTGCTGCTTGCCTTGGTATCCTGTGAGCCAACCAAAGTGAGGCAGCCTCCCCTGTGACATTTGAGAAAGTCCTTACAGAGCTCACTAAAAACAAAAACAAAACAAAATTAAAAATGAATAAATAAATAAATAAACACAAAAAACAGCACTTTCCTTTGGTCAAAGTGTGGAAATAACCAATCTCCTGTCTTTATCTAGGAACGTTATTGATGTAATACAAGAGTTTTTATATTGGTGCTGAAATCACTTGATCAGCAATCTCTTCCTGAACCACTTGGTGATGGGTGGTAAGATGGTCAGTGGTATGCAGATGGAGGCAGTGTTAGAGGATCTGGAGTCTTACTGAACTTCTTCCCTAAAGATCACCTCATTCCACACACTAGTAGCTCCCAAAGGAAATGACTGTGGTAATGTTAACCTTAAAATGAAAACTGCTGGTTACCTTACAGGCAAAAATGAATTTATTCAGGAATGGCAGAGAATTGCAATCTGGGACAAGCAAGCCACAGCAAAACCACAAGCAGGTCCAACAAAGAAGAGAGAAACATTATTTTACAGAGAAGGAGGAGGAAGTTGGGAGGGGTGTTTTGAGCAGAAGTCCACTGGAGAGATATTAAGAGTCTAGGGTGCTGGCAGTTCCTGATGGGTTGAGTTGCAGGAATGGTTGGTTTCTTGTAGCAGGTGCAGTATACATCTTTTCCTGTTGGGGCTGTAATGGACCATTCTTTCCTGTGATTCTTCTGTGGGTCTTCTCTTGGGTCTGTAATTGACAGCTCTTTCTGTCATTGACATTGAGTTGTACATCTCCCACCACCAGCTTCCTCTTCTGGCATCCCAAGTCCACTTTACCGAGGTTTCCCTTTATTAATTCTCATAGTCACATGGTCTAAATAACTAATTATTGAATCTGTGCCATACATCCACCAAAAAAAAAAAAAAAAAAAAAACCACATGGTGTTAAAATAATTTATTAAGGGGCACCTGGGTGGCTCAGTGGTTTAAAGCCTCTGCCTTCAGCTCAGGTCATGATCTCAGGGTCCTGGGATCGAGCCCCGCATCGGGCTCTCTGCTCAGCAGGGAGCCTGCTTCCTCCCTCTCTCTCTGCCTGCCTCTCTGCCTACTTGTGATCTCTGTCTGTCAAATGAATAAATAAAATCTTAAAAAAAAATAAAATAAAATAATTTATTAAAATCTGATGGTAGTACTGTCCAGTTTACCATGGTGAACAAAATGTTCCTCACCTATTTTCCCAACAGACAAAACTCTGCAGTTTTCTCTCTTCAGATCTGTCTCTTCTACCCTTTATCTTATGAAATTAAAACTGGCCAAAACACTTATTAAAGCATGAGGTTTCAAAGTGTAAATGTAGAGAAATCTACGAACTACAGTGTAAGAACCCCTGGGTACTGACAGCTGGTCATGTGGCTTCATACGGCCTTGCTGATGCTGTGTATATGATTTATTCAATATTTATTCATATGTCTGGCACAGATACAAAGCTGGAGACTTAGGGCTGAGTAAAACAGACATGGTCCTTTTGTCATGGAGCTTAATGTCAAGTGCAGAAACAGCCAGCACTCAAATAACCACATGTAAATATGTAATGGTAATAAGTATTATGAAGGAAGTCAAAAGGAGATTATTCACGCACAAGCCAGCACAGGGAAGGATTTGTTCTGAGTAACAGAGAACAAGTAAGAATTGACTAGTTGAATGGAAATGGGGAAGGGAGAGTAAGGGAAACATCCTGGTAAAGAGACAACATGAGGATGACTACTTTCTTGGAAATGGACAAGTGGTAGTATGATGGGAGTATAGACAATAAGAAGGAAAACCTGTCATTAGAAGATAAACAAGACAGACAAGGTCCAGAGAGTACATATCTATAAGCCTTTTAACCAATTTTGATTTTCATTCTAGTCTTAACGTCTTAAAGATTTTACTTCTTCCCTAAAGTGGCATCATCCAGATTTGGAGTCACTGGGGCCATTAAGGACTCCATGAACCCCCTGAAATGGAAAGACAATTGTGGAATCTTGATAATAACCCAGTGACCACTGAATCTCATCCATTGGTAAGCACCAAAGGCAGTGACAGGCTTTATCTATAATCCAGATCATAAAGTTATAGGATATGTGGCAAAATGGGCATCTTTGGGGGCAGAAATGGTTTTGGACCATGGATTCTGAAGAGGGTAAAAAAAATTAGAACCATCAGCAAGTAAACTCACAAATTTAATCTGGATCAACATCCTGCATCTCCTACCACTTTTTGTTGTTTTTATGGTACAATTTTGCTATTTCTAATATTTAAAGGGAACCTTAGTGCTGGCTAATTCCTTTACTTAGGAAATAGTTGGTGAATGTTACTAGTTAAGGAACTTAGTAAGCACGTGAAATGTTCTCTAAGTTCCATTCTGTAAAGTATGTGTATGTGTATCTGTTATTTCTCTAATCACTTCTTAATTAAAGTTTCTACTAGCCAATGGGCAGGTGATTACTCCCTTGAACTGTGGATTCAGACTATTTATTTTAGGGCTTCTTGTAGTAGACTGCCCCTTTCTGTTCTGTGAGCTACCAGATTGCCCTCAGCCCCTAATGCTGAAATTTCATTCCTATTTAGTTCCATACCACAGACACAATGTCAGTTGAGGTGCAGCCCTCTTGAAGGCCATTTTCCAAGTTGTGCCCTTTATAGCCATGATTAGAACTGAAATGCGGAGTGATTGGCGGGGTTGTCCCTCTCTCCCTTCCTCCCTCCCTCTTTCAATATATATCTCAATTGCTTCAGATTTTGGTTCTGTGTTTCCAGATAAAGTACTTCCTAATAACATGCAATCAATTACACAGTAACTCTTGGTGGTTATGGCAAACACTTTTGGGCAAATCACTTTTGGGCAAATCACTATACCGAAACCCAGGACTACAGTCCACGACCTCAGAAATGTGTATTAATCTCCTACTGTGTGTCAGACATTTCAGAGGTTCAAAATTATAAATCATAGTCTCTGTCCCCCGAGGTCTTAGAGTCCTCTAGGATGTGATGGGGTATATTTTATAAATAACCAAAATAGAATATATGGTTGAAGGATGCCTGGGTGGCTCCCAGTTGGTTAAGCCGCTGCCTTCGGCTCAGGTCATGATCCCCGGGGTCCTGGGATTGAGACCCGCATCGGGCTCCTTGCTCGGCAGGGAGCCTGCTGCTCTTGCTGCCTCTGCCTGCCTCTCTGCCTGCTTGTGTGTGTACTCTCTCTCTCTGGCAAATAAATAAAATCGTAAAAAAAAAAAAAAAAAGAATATATGGTTGATATCATAGACACATATAATTTAACTCAGTTAATATTGATTGATTGGGACAGGCGATATGAAGATGAATAAAGGAGAATGCTCTCCCCATGGAGCGCTGGGTAGATGAAGAGGCCCTTGGAATAAAATGGGACAAACATCTGGATCCAAGTCCGCACATGGAGGAGCTTTGCTCGGCATAGGGGTTTGGAAAGGGTTTCTTGGGAAAGGTTACACCTGCTTTAATTCTTGCCGTAGGAGAGGTTGGTCAGGTGGAGAAGGGGCAAAGGGGGGCTTCAGGCTGAGGGCAGAAGCAGAAGGCATGCTGGAAAAGAGGACATGTTGCATGTGAGCAAGTATATGTAGAAACATCTAGGAAGGAACAGCTACCTCCTCTTCTGCCAGAGCAAGGTTGATAAAGGTGATTTTGGAGTCATCTTTAAAAAAAAAAAAAAAAGTGTTAGTTACCATACAGCGCAACACGGGTTTCTTTTTTCTTTCTTTCTTTTTTTAAATTTATTTATTTGACAGAGATACAGGAAGAGAGGGAACACAAGCAGGGGGAGTGGGAAAGGGAGAAGCTGGCCTCCCACGGAGCAGGAAGCTCTATGTAGGGCTCAATCCCAGGACCTTGGGATCATGACCTGAGCAGAAGGCAGACACTTAACGACTGAGCCACCCAGGCACCCATCAACACTGGTTTCTTGAGTAGAATTCAGTGATTCATCACTTAGACCCAGTGTATCACAAGTGCCCTTTCATATCATCTAGCCCATCCCCCACCCACCTCCTTCCATCAACACTCAGTTTGTTCTCTATCATTAAGAGTCACTTATGGCTTATTTTCCACTCCTTTCCCTCCCCTCCCCATATGTCCATCTGTTTTCTTTCTTAAATTCCACATATGCGTGAAATCATATGGTATTTATCTTTCTCTGGCTGACTTATTTCATTTGGTGTAATACACTCTAGGTCCATCCATGTCACTGTGGATGGCAAGATATCACTCTTTTTAATGGCTGAACAATATTCTGTGGCATATATATATATATATATATGTATACCACATCTTCTTTATCCATTTTGGACTTTCTCCATAGTTTGGCTACTGTTGATAATGCTGCTGTATTTAATAATGAGATGTGGGACGACATTCCAGGAAGAGGAGCACTCTTGAGAAGTCATAAGATGGGAGAAAAGGTGCTCCTTTTCTTTAGGGAGATGGCAGGTGCTCAGACAGAATGGCAGGAACTGATGGGAGTTTGTCGAGGTGGGACGGGAGGGACTAAGTATGGAATCACCATTCTCAAACACTTGATACTATGTATTGGTGAAAAATTGGGGTATAATGAAATCTAAGTAGTGATAGCCGCCTCCCAATCTTAGGCATGTTAGAATATGTAGAGAGGCATGGGTAAATCGTAACCAGGAACTCACAAAACAATGTGCACTCATCCTTCCTTCAACAGCTATTGACTGATCCCCTGTGCCAGCCTCTGTTTTAGGTGCTTGGAATTTAGCATTGAAAGAAACAAAAATCTCTTTCTCCTGGAGTTTACATTCAAGTAGGGGTAAAGAGACAGTGAACAACAAAAGTAAGTAAAAGTCTAGTACGTACCTTAGTGATAAGTGCACAGAAGCCAATGAAAGTGGGCAAGGGAGCAGGGAGTGAGTTGGGGATGTGTTTGCAATTTAGATAAGGTGTCTAGGAAAGGTCTCAGCGAGGAAGGGATACCGAGTGAGGACGTGAGGGAGATGATGGAATGAGCCATGAGGACCAACCAGGGAAAGAGCATTCTAGGCAGAAGAAGAAAGGCAAGTGCAAAGTTTGGAGTGAGGAGCATTTGGTTGTTTTTCCGGAATCACAGGGAGGCCAGTGTAGCCGGATGGAGAAAAGAGGAGGATGAAATAGGATGGATTCAGTTGAAGGGAAGTGAAATGGACAGCAAGATCCATTGACCCAGGTGTTCCTAGGTAGAAAGTGCAGTCACAGGTAGAGTTCATAGAGCCCTCACTTAACCTTTTGGTCTTGTGGAAAATACGTGTTTATTTGTACTGCTGGGCGATTTTGCCTGACTTGAGGTTCACTGCTGCTGGCTGTGGAGACACTTTTGGTAAATGGAGAAACCTGCAGATAAGGAGTTAAGGGATAACTTTCCCTGAGGATGAATCACACAGGGATGAATCATTTTTTAAATTATAGAGGTGGACACTACTTTACTTAGTAACCATCCTTTTGAAAATTAGCTTTAATCTTTTTGCTTTGAGTCATAATCATGGAACTGTAATTATTTATAAAAGCCTTATTTGTCATCTAATCCCATTCTTCTTTTACAGATGAAACTGAAGTACAAAGTATAAATGAAATGCTGTTTTAAATGCGTCTGTTTACTATTGAAAACACTATTCTGGGGACAGTTCTTTTGTAAAATAAATACACCCCCTTGATTTATGTGTTCATAAGTGTTCATTCAAGAATATTTGTGAAGCCCCTACTATGTATTTGATACTCTTCTTGCATGCCACATATCAGGCCAGTTTGATCCCTCTGTGATCAAAAAATTGTGTCTGTTAAGAGGGAGGTTGGGAGTGGGAGGTACAGATAGCAAACCAGTAAGCTAAGAAATGGACCACATAATTTCAGAAAAATGTAAATGATGTAAAGACAGTAAAGGTAAGTTGAGTTAGAAAGTGCCAGAAGTGAGGTGGGAACCTACTTTAGAGTAAGTGGTCAGTACCTGCTGCTCTGAGGAGGTGAACTTTGAGCTGAGACCAGGTGGATATGCAGGAATTAGCCCTGTGGAGATGGAGGAGCAGGGTTTCCAGGCAGGGGTACAGCCAGTGCAAAGGCCTAAGCTTGGGGTGTTCAAGGACCAGAAAGAAAACCATGTGGTTGGAACACAGCGTAAGGGACGGAATGATGAGGGTAGACAGGTACATGGGGGCCAGCTCCCATGGGGCCATTTTGAGATAGTGGTTAGAGTCAGTCTGTATTCTCAGAAAATGTCAGAAAGCTTTAGACAGGGATATGATATGCTTGGGCTTACGTTTTTAGAAAATCGTTTGGTTTCTGTGTGGAGAACAGACTTTATTTGGGACAGAAGAGGAATCAAGGGAACCAGAGAGTAAGCTGTTTCACCAGGTTGGTAAGAGGGTGGGTGTTTGGACTTCAGTAACATTGGGTGTAGAGGGGTCAGGGAACAGATTGGATTTCTCCTATCAGCTTGAAGTCACACTAGGTATGTAAATCACCAGGAGAAGATATGAAAAGAAAGGGAGATTTCTTTAGTCACCTCATGAGAGATGATGTGAGGTGCTGAGTGTGATGTGTGGTGTTTCCAAAAGCAACGAAACATTATCCTGAAAAGCCTAGACTTTAAGACTGGTTCCTGAAGTGAGCCTGGGTGGGGATGGCCCCTGCCAGTTAAAACTCAGTCATCACACATCTGTCTTCCCTCTTGCTCTGGTACTGTTAGTCTTTTTCCCTCCCTTATTCCGTATGTCCTATTGCCGACTGGTATGCACCTTTGTTTATCTGCATGGGTTGCTTTTCCAGCATACCTGGATATCAAATAGTATGGCATTTCCCCCAGTTCCTTCTATCCTTGGGGCCTTCAAATATAGGCTACCAGGACCTTCCTTTTTGAGTTCATCATGTAGGGGAGATTAGTACTATATAAACTTCAAACATGGAGAACTTTTGGAGCATTGGTACATTTTTTTCTAAATTTTTATACTCCTATTCTTTGTGAAAATGTCTTATTTTTTTTTTCCCTTATTCATTCCCAGAAGTAGTGCTGGCTGTAAGAGGCAGACATGACTCTTCAGACATGCCCATACCCTAATATTTGGTACCTGTGAATAGATTATGTCACATAGTAAGGGGAATTGGGATTGTAGATGGAATTAAGGTTGTTAATCAACTGACTGTAAAAAAAACAGAGATAATCCTGAATTTTCAAGATGGGTACAATATGGTAACAAGGGCCTTCTACATGTAGAAGAAGAAAGCACAAAACTAGAGTCAGAGATTTGAAGAGCTGGCTGGCTTTGAAGATGGAAGAAGGAGCCAAGAGATAAGAAATGCTGGAAACCTCGAACAGCACAAAAGACAAGGAAACAGATTGTTCCCTAAAAACTTTGAGAAGGAATATGGTCCTGCCAACACTTTGATTTTAGCCTAGTGAGTCCTGTTTTGGGATTCTGACCTCCAGAAATATAACATATATATATAGATAGATAGATAGATACACATATATATATGAATAAAATTCATATATAGCATAGATATAAATAGATTTAATAAATATATGTAAATTTTATATCTTGTTTTATGCCACAGTGTTTTTGGTAACTTGTCATAGTATCAAGATAAAATGAATATACTGGCATTCTGCTATTCTCTGAGGAAGTGACCTTTGAGTTGAGGCCAAGTGAATATTGTTAATAAAAGTACTTACTGAGTCTCCCCAGCTGATCTCACTTTTATCCTGTGTGAGGTCTATTATGATGGATGCTATGACTATTATCACTGCTATGATCACTCCTGCTGCATTTATCATTATGACCTAACTGCCTTGAGCTGTTTTAACTGCCCTTGCCATCTTTATTTTATAAAATTGGAAACTGAGGCATAATGAGCATCTGGCCTAGGTAGTGTATGACACCAGCTTTTAAATGTACAGCTTACTTCTTTTTCCATGATGGTCTGTGTGGTCAACACCTGGCAAGTGCAGGGAGGGTAGAAGGAAGGCTGGAACTAGTGTACATGCATGAGTTCACTAGCCTCAATTACAAATTTACATCTCTGGAGACCTTACACTGACTCTCCTCTCAGGGGTCTCCTAGCTTCGTGACAGAAAAAGAACTTTAGGGCATTTCTTCTGAGTTAAGAAAAGTTAATTAACACTTAGAACTCAGGGTCTGGTTAAGGTGTACTTTTCTTGATAAAGGACTTACTGAATTGCAAAAGTTAACACAAAGCAGAAAGATAGGATGAAAAAAAACCTCAAGACAGCCTGTCATTTTCTTCCAATTCAAAACTAAGATTTGTTAAGATTCTACTGACTATTTTTACCTAGGTCAGTGTTCTGTGAGAGAAGAGGTGAGGTATTGAATACATAAGTTCATCATAGTCTCTGCTGTTTTTGTAGAATAGTGTTACCCATGTATACACAACAGAGCCTAAAAACACATTACAGTATACAACAGGCGTTAAAGGAAAGAACATTATTGATAATGAAGAACTTGAATGAATGTAGATTTCTCTCAACATAAAGACCTGGGCCACAGGCTCACTTAGCAAAATTATCTTCCACAAAGGAAAGAAGGCAATGAGCCATTCTGTTATCATGTTGTAAGCCCATCACACCAGTGTTGGCTTTGGCCAGTGGAGAAGGGCATAAGAAAAGGAAATAATTGGGCCAAGTCCCCAAGGCATGCACAGAGAAACTGCCCAGTTTGGGGCAAACAAGATTGGAAACCGCAAGCTGGAGACAGCGTGCTTTTTGATAAGAGGAGCTTAGAAAACCAATAAAGACACATAAGTGGTGAAGGAAAGAGTGAAGGAAAACTCAGATTAACTGAAATATAATTGTAATTCACTGAACATCTTCAGTTCATACCCAAGTGCTGTTTTCCATCCACAAACACACATTTTTGAAATGATAAAAAAAAAAAAAAGAAAGAAAGAAAAGGTGTCCTGTGTTCCAGAGTATGCTAGAGATAGCTTGCATTTCAAATTCTCCTTAATTTTGGACACTGAATGTTTGTGTTCTGCATACTGACCTCACATAAACTTTAGTCAGACTCAAGTTTGTTGATAGAATGACAGGAAATACATGCATGAGTAGAAATTCCAAGCCCTTGAACAAGATTTTCAATCTTGTAATGCTCTCATCACCATAGGGATTCTAGGTGTCAAGGCTTGTTCTACCGTCATCAGCCCTCAAAGCCAGGAAGGCAAAGCTGGATGCAGAATTGAACAGGAATGTTTACAAGGTATAGTTGTATTTTATTGTATTAATTAGATAAGAATCAAATAAACACACTAAACCCAGAAGCCAAAAAATGAAAATGGAGAGATTTGACTTCATAAAAGTGAAAACTTTCAGTATCCTGAATTTAGAGTGAAAAACTGACTAATGTACTAGAAGGAATTATCCACAACCAACGTAACAGACAAATGATTAATTTCTAATGTATTTAAAGAAGTACAAATCAATAGAAAATTGAAGAATGGACAGAAGTGTGAAAGAATATCTAGAGAAGAAATACGGCCACTCGGGGCGCCTGGGTGGCTCAGTGGGTTAAAGCCTCTGCCTTTGGCTCAGGTCATGATGGGATTGAGGGGCGCCTGGGTGGCTCAGTGGGTTAAAGCCTCTGCTTTCGGCTCAGGTCATGATCCCAGGGCCCTGGGATCGAGCCCCGCATCGGGCTCTCTGCTCAGCAGGGAGCCTGCTTCCTCCTCTCTCTGCCTGCCTCTCTGCCTACTTGTGATCTCTGTCTGTCCAATAAATAAATAAAATCTTAAAAAAAAAAAGTAAGTATGATGGGATCGAGCCCCATATCGGGCTCTCTGCCCAGCGGGGAGCCTGCTTCCCTTCCTCTCTCTGCCTGCCTCTCTGCCTACTTGTGATCTATCTGTCAAATAAATAAATAAAATCTTTAAAAAAAAATAAAGAAATATGGCCACTAGACATAAAAAGATGTGTTCAACCTCAGTAATAGGTGAAATGCAAACTAAATATAACAAAAATTAAATAAGTTTATAATATCTAATGATGGCAAGGATGTCAAAAAAATTATAAGACGTTTATTGTAGCTTTTTAAGATAGCAATACAACAATATCTATAAAAAATTTAAATGTGTGTATTTTTGCCCCAGTAATGCCATTAATAGACATTCATCCCACAAATGTACAAATGTGTACAATAACTCATACTTTAAAATGTTTGCTGGATGCCGTATCTGCTAAAATATTGTGTATGTTACAAATGTATAGCAGTGCAAAAGAACAGAGCCTCAAATATATATATCTATAACATTGTTAACAGTATTATCTCTGGAGAGGAAAGTAAATACAGAAGATAAGGGAGATTTTCACTTTTTATTTTATAGATTTTTATTTTGTTTAAATATTTTATAATGAAAACATTTACATGCCTTACTGTATAACTCAACACATGTAGCTATAAACATACTTCAAAAAATCCATTTAGAAAACTGTTAGACTTGAATAATTCTGATTGGTACAATTGCAGCTATTTACAGATGGTAACTAAGGGCATTCTAAAATAGAAGGGATTAAACAAAGATGTGAATAACAACAGCGATTTTATGATTTTATATGTAATTGTGATCGTGGGACATAAAAATAGGCTGCATTTGTTCTAAAGGTTGAAAGTAAACCTTGAGGATACTTGGTTTGATGGTGTCTGTGGATGACAACATTTTTCTTCTCTTAGAAGTCATACAAACACAAGAAGAAGAAAGGAAAATGTTAACCTCTTTTTCCCTGACATTCTCTAAACTCCATAGACTTCATAGGTATTTAAAAGGAAGGTCAAAGCTGAAATGGAGTTATAGTTGCCTGGAAGAAAGAGAAGGAAGATGTGAGATTGATAGCAGAAGGATGGTGTGACAGCAGAGAGCACCAGCAAAATTACATGTTCTGCAGTTGGGGTCTCATCCTCACATGCCGACCTATACCTCTCGTTGACCACATTCTTACCTACAGGTACCATTAAGAAAATCATACATAAAATATGACTAAACAAAAAGGAGCCACCTATTAAAATAATAATACTCTTCGATGAGGTGGGATTTATTGGAACGGTACAAAGGAATATATTGATATAGATCATTGTACTTATATTAAGGGGAAAAAATCATATCCATTATCTACAAGGAAAATTTGTCAAAATTCATCAATCATTCTTGATTTAAAAAAAATACGGTCAGTCTAAGAATACATGGATGCTTTTCTGATGTGGTTAAATATATCAGTCTTGACTCAAAACCTAATACCTGACAATTACTACAAACAAAAATTAGTGGAGTACCAGTCTATAAAAGTAGTCTACAGAAATCAGTATCTTCCACAAAATAGCTGGTTAGAAGACATAATGGTAGAAAAAAACATCAATTTAAAATGGCAACATACAAAAAATTAAAATATCCTAAAATAAACATTTCTTATCACCCTTATAAAGAAACATTTCACCATTCCTGAAAACCACATAGGACATCTGGAAATAATGACAGGACAAAGCACATGCTTGAATAAGATGACACAGTAGCGTAAAGATGGCAGATGTCATAAGACCAATTTATATATACAACTTGATTCTAACAAGATCACCAGATTTGTAGAATCAGACATGTCTGTTCTGAAGTTCATGCACTGAATAAATAAATAGAAAGTTCATGTGCAAGAAAAAACAAATTAGAAAATATAAAAACATCAAAAAAGAAGATTAGAAGAGATATGTAGGAATTAAGAGTGTGCTGTGGACATAGGAATAGATGAGCAGATTTCTGAAAAAGCATGGAAATTACGGACAATAGATCCAAATACATTTAGAAATTCAACATATGAAAAAAGGCACCATCTCAAATCAGTGAAGAAAAAGAGATCATTCAATAAATAGGGTAGTAGTCTAAAAAAAATGCTAAAATTAGAGTTGGATGGACATCTCAAGATATTCAATAAAAATTGCAAACAGATCAAAGTTTAGAATTTAAAAAATGAAACCACAAATAGGACTGAAAGAAAACATGATCAAATTCCTTTCAAACTTCGGGATGGAAAGCCTTTTTTAAAACTATGACTTAAGATCTATCCGTTATTAAATAAAAAGATAAATCTAACCATATGAGAATAAAAACCTTCTGCATGGAAGTAAAAGTCAAAAGACCAATGATAAACTGGGAGAAGTATTTCCAACTCCTGTAATAGACAAAGTGCTAATTTCCCTCGTATAAGAAGGGTGTCTGGAAATTTTAATTTTAAAGGAAAAGACCTTTAACCAGTAAAACTGATAGTCACTGACAAGGAAATACATATGAAAATTGTTCAGTCTCATGTTAATAAAAGAAACAAAAGTTAAAACTACATTGAGATGCTGTCCCTTCCCCCCTCCACCTATCAGGTTAGCAGAAATTCAGAATTTGATAACCCACTCTGCTGGCCAGACCATAAAGAAATGGATATTCTCATAAAATGCCAGAGGGAACATAAATGTGTACGAAATCTATGCAAATCTATTTTTTAAAACTGTGAGAATTACAAAATTTCAAATGCCTATGCCACTCTGAGAATGTAGAGAAATTCAACTCTTGGAATTTATTCCTCGAAATGATATGAAAAAACTTATTATTGTATCTCTCTTTTTCCCCCAATACTAAGAATTGGAGGAAACTCAATGTCTGTAATTAGGGTAACGGTTAAGATATGGCCCATCAACACAAATGAATATTATGTAACTGAAAAACAAAAACAAACACAAAACAGTGTGGCTACTCTCTATGAGCTGTTTTGGATAGACCTCCAAAATATACTGTTCAAAGAAAACGCAAGATGAGGAATATGTCTAATGGGCCTCCTTTTGTGTTAAAAAGGGAAAATAACATGTTCATATTTGCAGGTTTCCAATCCTGTCTCTATCGCTTATGTCTGGGTGAATCTGGGCAAGTTACATATTATGTCTGGGCTTCAGTGGCATCAGCTAAAATAGAGATAATCACTGCACCTAAAATGGTATTGGAAGTATTAAATGAGAAAAAATACACAAAAAGCACTTAGCAAGACATTTGGTTCATAATAAGTATTCACAAAATAGTAGTTATTAGAAGGGGCTCTGCCATCTCTACATAAAGTTTAGAAAGTAGTGTTGACAGCCTAGCACCTACTAATATTTCTTATTTATTATATCTCACCCAGTGTGTTTATTTATATATATATTTTTAATATCTTATTAACAAAAAGGCCAAAGTGCCTGAGGATTGAAAGAGGGTAACATTACAACTCAAACCTTAAGAGATACAGAACATTAAGACTTAATCGGAAATCAAGTGCGTTTAAAAAAACAGAACAACAAAAAAGTAAAATCCAATTTGTATAAAATTTAATTTGCACAGGTTCTCAGAGAAACAGCCACTGGATAAAGTGAACTCCACCTGTATCAAATCATCAGTCACCTTCAGTACCTAGGAAGACACCAAAACAGAGCATCTAGCAATCAATTTTCCATCTCTCCGTCAAGCCTGAGGAACTGGGTACAAACCAGCTGGTATTGTAAAGAGAAAATCATGTGGGCCAATTCAATTTCCTCCTATGACAGAATGACAGGTCACAGAGATAGGAGAAAAGCAATAGATGTAATCTACATGAGCCACAGCAAGTCTTGATTCTGTCTCACATGATAGTCTCATCAACGGGCTCTGAAGCCTGGGTCTAAATCAGAGTCTGAGGGACTGATGACCCCTCCCACCCGCCTTGGGTCACCCAACCCTAGCAGAGTGCTTGAGAGAACTCATGCAACTATCTACTTGGAGCCTGGAACATGTCAGGGGTGGCAGAGAATACAGAGAGAGTGGTGGATGGGGGAAATTAATGCAGACCCAGAGAGTGAGAGGGACAGAGAGAATAGTTGTATGTTTCTAGGATTAGGGCACTCTATAGGTACAAACACCCAAGGAGAGAAACACAAGCCAGGGCAACATTGTTGATGGCTAGAAGCTTTTCCTGGTTAGGTACCACTGGAGGAGCAAATAAGCCCCACTGTGAAATCTGTGATACACAGAAACTGGACAGAGGAGAATGTCATGCAAGGTTACTTACTTACTCCTTTCGAGTGTAGGAGTTTATGAGTGTTTGGAGGAGGGGAGAGAAGTATTTTACTTGGGGCTTTTATATACAAACAATGGGTTAGAAAGATGGGAAGGGAAGGGAAGGACTTGAACTGGCGAGTCTGTGTTAGGAACATAGAAACATAGGAAAGTGTTTTAGACACTGGTGGAAGATGGACAATGATTATGGAACTGGAAAGGGGGAATGCATGTTACGGTGGAGTCAAAAATTTGAGTATGAAGGTAGAAGTTAGGTAGACTAATTTCTCTTTTGGTAACTCTACTAGCTCAGATTCTGTACTTACTATAGAAATATGAAAAGGTGGGGGAATGTGGGTCACACATTATCTTTGATTTTAGTTTGGACCCTAACACAGTAATCCTGTACTGGGAACTTTCTAGCATAAAGACAGTGGTATTGGAAATCATGATCTTGTTCTTAACACAGTAAGGTAAATTTTCTCATTAGAAAGTTGTTCATTTGTCATGTCAGTAACCACGTCCTCTTAATTGTGTTGTCAGTTCACTAAAATTAAAACAATAACAACAACAAACAATCCCCCATTCTGAACTCGTTCTTGGTTCCTGCATCATCATAATAGCTTGGTAATTTTATTACTACTCTAAGGCAGGCAATCTTTCTTTTGTTGACTACCGAGGAGGAAATTGTTAATGACATTAATAGGGTGATAACGTGACACAGAACTCTGAGTAATGTTTAATCTCTGTAGTTTTTCTGGAGAAGCAAGTACAGTTGCTAGGAAGAAAAACAGCACCATGATTTTATGGGATGCCCTGACACTCACTCCTGAGGTTGCTATGAAGATTAAGTGAAATAATAGACACACACACACGTACACATACATACACATGGGCTGGGCATGTATTAATGGCTTGATACTATTGGGGTTTCTTTTAAGTTTAACTTAAATATTGGCTTACTATCTTCTTTATATATATTACTGTTTGGTGGTGAAGGAAATAATGAATTCTGAAAGACTGGACAGAAAGGAAGAACTTGACATATTCATTCTTGATACTATTGAAATCAGAATCAATTAAGAGTTTTCATTATAATAGAAGCCTTCCTAATGACTTATAGCAGTGTCTGAAAAATAATGCATTTTTATTAAATATTTGTTGATATTTTTAGAAGGGTCGAGGAAAAGACAATTTTGGAGATGGTGTGAATAAACCTATGGCATAAATAGGTATATGACATTGACTCCTCTTCTCTCATGCAAGTTTATCTCGAACAATCCAAATAAAAACTAACTCCTGACAGCTCAGACTACAAAATTTGGATCCCACCTCCCTGCAGCCCTTGCTCTGAGAAACCTGAATCTGTGGGGAGAGGGTCTATATCTGGTGCTATCTTGGACAGCTCTGATAGACAGCCTTCAGAGCATGAAGACTCTGCTAGTCTGAGGCCAGCATGGTATGTCTGCCCTTTAGAAGCAAACACATATTAGTGTTTATATCACATACATCATTAGAGTATTCTTTTTAAAGAGAAGATAAACAAAGAGAGAGGGGAAGGGCTTTTTATAATAGGTAAACATAAAAACACAAGATTTGCTTCATTCTTACCCCAAGCTTTCTGTTGCTCTGAGGATTCTAGTATCATTGGTGACTCTGAAGAATCACAGCATTTTAGCTAACAGGACATTTTTAGGTTGAATCAAAAGTTCCTAAAATGTGAAATTTGGTATTATTGTATCACATGTTGAAGCCAAAGTTTCCATAGTGTGAGGAGCCTCAGGGCTGGCAAGTGCAGGGAGAAGATGCTGTGGAAGACATCAGGGTAGCTGAGCTGGGATGGGGATGGGAATGGGAATAGTGCACATGGGAGTGTCTAGGGCTATAGAGGGACCAGAGACAATAGATGATACAGGAGGATCGTGGGAGGAACGGAGTGTCAGATGCCTGCCTGAGCAGTTTTGGAGAATAGGATTCTAAGAGATGGATTAGGCAGGTGTTAACATTTAAAACCACTAGTGTTCATAAGCATCTCTGAAGCCCCGGGATAGATGGGCACTGAGGAGTAAAGGTTATCCGTTGTTCAGTCAGGGAAGTAAGCAGAATGCTCCCCTCAACCCCCTTTCTACAACTGCTATTCTGGAAGCATGACAAGTCTCCAGGGAACCAGTGAGAGATGAGGTGGCCACATGGCTGGACAGTCTAGACTAGAGTGGCTTTACTTTGGCTAAAAAAGGAATGTCTGGGGAGTGCTAAATCCCACAGGCAATATCCAGTAGACTTTCTTTTTATCTGTCACTTCTCATATGGTTCTGAGGGAGGGTGTGGCTTACCAGGTGACCTCAGACAAAAAGGATAGAATTCCAGTCAGGCCCTCTCCTGACTTCCACACTGAACAAAACAGGGACAAAAGCTTTGTCTGAAGAAAGCAAGGACCTGGGAGAGACGGCTAAGCCTTTTCACCCCTCTTTGATCTGACTCATATGGGGATAAATCTGAGATGTTGGTTCTTAAACTTTCGCACTCCTGCTTTGGCCTCTAATGGGGTCTCCCAACAGCTCTCTTGATCTTCCTCTCTGTTTTTTGTTCCTGTGTTCAGTGTCTTCTGTCACTTCTTTGCTGGGAAGATGTGTTTTCCTCTGCATTATACTTGGAGTTTGAAAATGGAAAGAAAGAAGCTCTTTTTCTTCTCTGTTCAGTTCAGTGTGTTAGCATGTTTCTTAGCATGAAGTGGCCAAGAAAACAAAGAGTTCCTTTGTTTGGTAATTTCACAGACCCAGCTCTAATTTAAAAATTTAAAAACATATTAAAAGTGAGATTCATTTTAACTTGATGTCAAACCCTGAATCATAATTGTCATATGTTGAAAAATTGGTATGAACAATAAAATTAAAGGAACAATAAAATATATAAAAAATTAGCTAGATGTGGGATGCTTGTTTATCTTTTTTCATGTCAAGTCTTTTCAATTCACTTGCTTAAGCATTGATGGAACTGAGCTTTCAAAACTGGTAGCATTTTGTTGGATCTTTTTGGCAAGTTTCAGGTTTCTAGCACATCATGTCGATTCCAAACCGCCATATCTTGTATCATTTTATACTTTTTTATCTACTAACTTTAATATTTTTCATGCCAAATATCACCCTCTCTGGACTCTTAAATGTCATTCAAAAAATTTCATATATTCC
Organism: Enhydra lutris kenyoni; assembly: GCF_002288905.1. Lineage (NCBI taxonomy): Eukaryota > Metazoa > Chordata > Mammalia > Carnivora > Mustelidae > Enhydra > Enhydra lutris. Next base: position 29,141,495 of record NW_019154102.1, read on the forward strand.
AAAAAGCATTTTTTTTTTCTTTCTCCCTTTAATACTCTGAAAACACTGTGGGCAGATCAGATTGGTATTTGACAAATGAATCAACTGAGGCACAGGGAAGTTCAATGACTCTGAGAGCTACACATGATGGTGGCAGAGATGTCTCTCATGTCTCGCCTGTTTTTCTCGATCACTAGATCGTCTTGTGATTTCTTGATAAGGTGCTCACATAAATCCCCTTGCCACCTTCAAGATTGTTCAGATCAACTCCACTGTTTCCAGTGTTGGATCCAGGTTGGTGGTGCTTCTTTTTGGAAAAATAGCAGATTGTGTAGTATCATATGGGAGCATCTCAAACCTGCAGTAGCACCCCCATTAGCCAGCGGCAGGGGTGAGACTCTCTCCCAAGTTTCTGTGAATGACTTAGTGCTCTTTCATATAGTGCCAGGACTTTGTGATCTTAACAGTTTTGTGTGGCATAATTCAATTAAAGGTCTTAATATTTAATGTATATACCATTTGACCCAGCAATTTGATTTCTAGGAATTTACCTTAAGGAAATAAGACAGATAATGAGTCAGAGATGTATATACCAAAAAAAAAGGTGCATTGATAAGGATTTTTATGATAAAAAATAATTGGAAATTAACTAACAGTCCATCACAGGAAATTGGTTGGGTGTTTTATGGTCAATCCACACACTGTGATGTGGTACATTTCTTTAACATGTCTGTAAAGTTTGATTTATCTACAGGGAAAGATCTCCATAATATTTTTGTAAAACCAAAAAAAAAAAAAAAAAGCCACTAACATTATGATACAATTAGAATATATAAAATTTGCAGGTACTGATGATACTTGTATCTGGGCGATAGAATCATGAGTGATTTAAATGTTCTTCCAATAATTTTTAGAATGTCATTTACAGTGAACAGTATGGTCTTCATGATCATGGAGAAGGGCAAGAAATGAGGCAGAATGCTTTTTGTTTTTTGTTTTACTTTGAACAGCTGCATGGTGTATTTCCAACTCTCTTAATAGGGGTGGTGTGAATAAAGGATATTTAGTATTCTTAAAGTGTTAAAGAATAAGGCTATTTAATTGACTCCTGTGTAGACAGAGATCCATTTACTTTGTTCTATCCATGAGACTTGGGATGGGGGCACCTACCATAAGTGCCACATTATGATAATGAGGCTGCTTGTATATAAAGACATTACCTAGCAAAAATTCGAAATGACTTTTCCCCTGACATGACTAATGATATTGCTGTTAATTAAGTGACTTGTTTGGAGGGATAGAATAATTGTGAAATATTTTCAGTACATTCTTGTCTTTGAAGAGGAATGAGTTCCCTTAGTAATTGTGCATATTTATAGAATGAATAGTACATAAAACAAATTAGAGGATGAAACACTGTACTCCAAGCACTATTTTCATCTTTAATAAGACAGTTTCAGCCCCCTGAAAAATATTTATACCTGAGGCCTTGCTCTTAGAAATGTGGACTTGAGAGATTCACAGCAAGGTGGTCTCTGGGACAGATAAGGAATAGCACACAGGTCTGGAGAAAGCCATTCCCAAATTCTCTCATAGATTGGAAGTAATAGCAGTAAGTTCTTTAATAATAGCAGTTGGTTTTTTTCTTAAAAGTCATACTTGGTGATCTAGTACCAGAAAGGAGAATCACCTCAAGGCCTAAACTAGTCTGCTGAATCTACTGAGGACCAAGTCTAATGATATTTATCTTATTGACAGTTATCTTACTGACAAAGGAAATTCACTTATGTTAAAAAAAAATCAGTAAGGTGAAGACAAATTGTGCTGAGGCTTTCTGACCACTTTCATTTGGTATCTTTTCTTCTTAGAGAAGGGATGACAAGACTTCTAAAGGGTCTATTATAATCACTTAAACAATGTGTTGGGAAGGATCCTGAGGTCAGTTTTAGTCTCTGTGGGGGAAATTAGTGATATCTGCCATAGTTAAGTGTGGGAGAGAAACAATGCCCATATGACCTTTTCGTCAAGTCAGATCAAAGAAAACTCATTTTATAAATAATAGCTTTATGGGGTTAGAGGAATTTGGGACATGTTGTATAAGTTTTTGAATGTTCCAGGCATAAGCTGTTGACTTCATTGGCCTCATCTTCTCTTTGACTAAAATCCTCATTTATAGAACTTTAAGGACAGTGAGATGTCCAGAAGCTTTGGATAAATATGGATCAGTTTGATGTGGGGCTTGAGGCTTTGAAGTCTATGGTTTGTTCTGTGGAAGCCCAAGAAACTCACTCTGTAGTCCAGTTCTCTGACTAATGTTTGAAACTAGAGCCTTCTTGGGCTGAATGTACAGCTCCCCACAGGCAATGGAACTGAATTTTTACGGCCTCTCTGAAAGATAAGCTGATGGCTTTGTTGGTGCTTTAATATTAGTAAACGTAATGTACCACATTATCTCATCTAATCCCCATGGCGCTCTTAGACAATTGAGATGGACTTCCTGTCATATAGAGGAATGGAAGCCTGGAGAAATGAATATGAGGTCACATAGGCGGTTAATTAGAGAAGCCAGATGCAAACTCATGTTTTTCCCCATTCCCTATTCTGACACCACTGAGAAAGATGATGAAATAAGTTGTTCCCAATATTTAAAAAGTAGTGATACTATATTTACGTGACTCTCAAAGTCACAGTGTTTTCATAAGTGCTGAACAGAATTTCATATACCAACCAGCATGTGTGTGTGTGTATATGTACGTATGTGAGAGAGAGAGAGAGCACACACACAAGCCAGCGCATAAGTACTTCCGTATTTGAATGGAAGTGAGTAGGAGGATAAAGGTAGCAAATAAGAAGAGCTACTGCCCCAGCCATAAAAAAAATTACTTTAAATAGGCATGCCTTTGACATAACCCCATAGGCTTGTTCAGAAGGAACAGCATTACTGGCTCCATTTATAACCTGTGAAGAGGATATTTATTATTGATAATTTTAAAAAATAGGTAGTAAAGGAAAGACTGATATGTTAGTAGGTAATTTAAGCCATTTTTAGAAAAAGCATGGTGTGTTCTAATAAGATAGGAAAAGAAGGTAATCACATACTTTTCACAGAGTGGATGCCCAAATTTGTTTTATTTTTTTGTTTTTTGAACTGCATATTTTGCTGTGTAATGCAAAGGGCATCACTTTGCAAAATATTTGCATTTATGGGTATGCAAATGGTGCTTTTGCAAAGAAAATCAAATGCTAAATGCATGCTGAATGCTGATTAGTAAAGATATTCACGATTTTATGATGGAAATAACCATCTAAAATACATCCTGTTCTAAAAAATATATACATGTTAAAATCATTTCATTGTCTACTGATTACAAAAGACAGCCAGCTTGGGCTTGAGACATGGAAGGGGCAAAACCCTAGGTCTTCCCCTCCCTTATGTGGAGTTGTCCCCCCACTAACCTGCAGACTGAGGTGCCTCCTGTCCTGGGATCCCCTCAGATTCTTCATAGCCTTCAAGTGCTGGGCCATAACATTTCCTGAATATCAACCCCACAAGACTATGAGCTCTCTGAAGACAGGAACTATCTCTTGCTCATCTTTTTTTTTCTTCAGTTTTAGAAAAAGAGGAAAGTGTGCTTACATGTGTGTGTAAAATAATAAATCTATCTCTCTATATATAGGTAGATATAGATATAATATAGATAAGTAATCATTTTTGTCACCTGTGTAAAAAGATCAAGCATCTTTGCTCTATATCAAGGGTTGTCGAAGGCTCTGCCCATAGCTTGATCTAGCCTCTAATGAAGGATCTCTGGTATTGGGGGAGGGGGTTTCGATGCTAATTACAATACAGTCAAGCTATGGGAAAGGCACCCTGTGGTAGAGGAGGGGTTGAGAAGGGAGCATCTTTCTCAGGCTGAATCAGCAATCATGTCCCCATCACATCATTATAGTTATCATTTAATCTAGACTTTTAGAAGTTTTGGCTGACCTCTGAATCTTGGCTAACTTTGAACCTGCAGCACATTTAGATTTTATGCCCCAGTTACAAACACTCCTGGTGCTGGCTTGAGCATTCTACTGCCCATCCTCGGAGTTCTTTTGCATTTGTGAATTTTTTTTTTTCCTAAGCTTCCTAATGGAACTCTTTGTACAAATATTTAGAAGAAAACTGGACCCAGTTCTGGGCAGATTTCATACTTATTCTGCTTACTATTTCTGCTAAATGAATTACCCCCAACACCTAATGATATAGAACTAGAGCAGTTTTATTTGGCTCACGGTTTTGAAAGTAAAGGGTTTGAAAAGGGCTCAACTGGGCATTTGTCATCTGGGATTTCTCCTAAGGTCCCAGGCAGTTGCCATCTGACACTATAGCTAATTGAAGACTGGACACCCAAGATGACTCTTTCCTGTGGTCGGTGGTTTATCCATCTGTCAGCTGGGAGTTCAGGAAGACTGTCCACTAGAGCGCCAACATGGTCCCTCCAGGGCCCCCCCTGGTGTCAGGGTCCTTGGACTTTGTAAACTGTGGGTGACTTCCACTGGAGCAGGCAGCCCAAGAGGTCCAGGCAGAACCTGCATCACCTTTTATGACTCAGCCTTGCACATAGAGCAGAGTCCCTTCTGCCATATCTATTGGTCATAGCTGTCATAAGGGTACCCAAGAGAACCTTATCAATGGGAAAACTTTTTTTTTTTTTTTTAAGTAGGAGACATTTTTTTTTTTTTAAAGATTTCATTCATTTATTTGACAGACAGAGATCACAAGTAGGCAGAGAGGCAGGTAGAGAGAGAGGAGTAAGCAGGCCCCCCTGCTGAGCAGAGAGCCCAATGCAGGGCTCGATCCCAGGACCCTGGGACCATGACCTGAACCAAAGGCAGAGGCTTTAACCCACTGAGCCACCCAGGCACCCCAGGAGGCATGTTTTAAAACAATCACAATCTCCCTTGATCTGTTATCCCTACAATTTTTTTTTCAGTTGTAATAGCTTTTTACTTTTTTTTTTTTTTTTTTTGGTTTCTCCATATTTTTTTTTCTGAAGCTTCCTCCACATATCTAAAGGGGTAACTCTATTAATGTTTTATTTAACAAATGTAAATTAAATGTCCATGAGGATTTTGCAAGAAACTCACCACACCCAATTAAATAATTGAGCAAACCTGTAAGCTCTTATCAGATCATCAGTGATGACTGTCTCAATGAAGAGCACTTTTTGCCAGTCCCACATCATAAACTCTGCAATCTCAAATTGTTTCCATCTCCTGAATCCGTGATACCATTCTTTTTTTCCTGGATTTGTCCAGAATAGCTCTGCCATGTTCTAGAATAGCGACAAAGAGGCACAGTACAGATTTCACTCTGAGTTGCGCCATCTGGATCAGGGGCTTAGAAATATATCCTAGTGAAATTTCATGAAAGTGGGCCATTGGAAAAAAATGTGTATTGTTAATCTTTGAGGAAACAATAGAATGGAAATAAAGATGGCATATTTTTTCAGTGTAATGAACCTCGACAGTTTCCATTGTGGCTGCCGGAGCGGGTTTGATTGCCAGTTGTTAAATGAGCCTGCATCCCGAAAAGTGGGAGTAGATCACTCAGAGAAGCAGACAGATGATGTTTGCTTTAAAGAGAGAGATTAAACCGTTGCAAATATCATTAAGGACAGTTGAACAAAGACCAGTGTTCTGCTGCTTCCCGGGGCAGCAGGATGAATCTGCCCCTTCCTCCCCATTCTTGTTTGCAGACAAGTTTTCCAGAGTAGGATGGTTTCTGAAGAGGGCCCTCATCCACAAGTATAAAGACGGTGATAACAAATGGAACACTTGGGAGCCACTGGGGAAGTTGCTGAGAAGCTGTGCCATGCCTTCCCTGCCTCCTCTCTGATTTTTGGATTAGCCTTAACTCTATCACTTGTTTCTGGAAGATATTCTGGTCCCTTGACCAGAAGAAGTTAAATGTCCTAACATGCCTTAAGCAAGTCACTCAAACTCTCAAGATATATGTGTCTTCACCCACAGGAAAAAGAAGTCACAAGGACTCTCTTAGCAAGATGAAACCTACTACACAGTACAGTTGGAAAGAAGATAAAGGATAAGTACCCCTGAAAAGCTCGCTCCTCCTGCCTATGTCCAGTTTGCCACATTAAAATCACAGATGGGTTAGAGATGAGGAATTCAGACTTTTTACTTTTTGCCCTGTGTTGAGACAAAATCCTACAAAACAGCTTAAAGAGTTGCCATTCAGACCCATCCATGCCCTAGGCATCCATGGCTCAGCAACCAAGGTCTAGAACCTGTGTTCCAAAAGCCCCAAAGAAAATGCTCTCATAGTTTTATCAGTGGAGCAATTCCATAGCAGCTGCACTTTTTTACTGAAGCATTTTTTTAAAGAAACTTCATGTAATTGCTAGTCCTTATGACCCACCTTATTTATCAGTATCATTTTATTTAAACACACACACACACACACATATATATATACATATATATGTATATATATATATATACATACACGTGGTGGAATACTATTCAGCTGTTAAAAAGGAAATTTTGTAGTGTGTGTGATAACATGGATGAACCTTGGGGACATTATGCTAAGTGAAATATGCCAGTCACAGAAAGACAAAGACTACATAAGTCCCCTTATAATATGAGGAATCTTAAATAGTCAGATTCATTGATTCAGAGAGTGGAATGGTGGTTTTCAAGGGCTGGTGGTGAGCAGGAAATAGTTGTTTATCAGTGGGCATAAAGTTTCAGTTGAATAAGGCAAGTTCTAGAGATCTTTTGTAAAATATTGTAGCTAGAGTAAAAAATCTTGTATGTTTAAACATTTGCTGAGTGGTTAGACCTCATAGTAAATATTCTTATGCAATAAAATAAAATTAAAAAGAAAGAGTGATGATTTGCTCAGGTTAGGAGGTATAGTAGGGATTTAAATGTAGGTACTCCTGGCTTTGAAGTATCAAACTCCTGAACTCTGGGGAGAAATGAAGGGAAGAAACTTGTCAGTCCTATGATGGTGCTGAAAGCATAGACCTGCCAGCAGATGGCCTGCCTCTACTCCCAACTCCGCCACTCCTGGCTGTGTGAGGCAGACAAGCCACTTCACCTCTGGTTTTGTTTCAATTTTTAATCCTTTAGATTTACTTCAGTTTACATATTTAATGAAAATATCTTTTAATGTTGTATTTTTTTTTTGAAGATTTATTTGAGAGAGAGAGAGAGAGAGAGAGAGAGTGTGTGTGTGTGTGTGTGTGTGTGTGTGTGTAGCGGGAAGGGGAAAGGGCAGGGACAGAGGCAGAGGAGAGAGAGTCTCAAGCAGACTCTGCCCTAAGCAGAGCCCTATACGGGCTCAATCTCATGACCCTGAGATCATGACCTGAGCTGAAATCCAGAGCCAGCTACTCAACTGACTGAGCCACCCAGGTGCCCCTTAATGTTGTATATTTTAAATATTACTACATTTTTAATAATTTTGAGAGAGAAGTCACATACCATAAAATTCACTCCTTGAAAGTACAGATCACTGTTCTTTTTGTATATCCAGAGTTGTGCAACCACAACCACTGTCCAGTGTTACAATCATCCCTCTAAAAGGAACTCCATAGCTACTACTAGTCACACCTTATTCTTCCCTCCCCCCAACCTGTGACAATCACTTATCTATTTTCTGTAGATTAGTCTTCATGCCTTTGCCTTTTTTGGGCATATCATATAAATACAGTCATTTGCTATGTGGCCTTTTATGTCGAGCTTCTCTCACTTAGCCTATCGTACATCTTCACCTCTGTTTCCCATCTATGAAATGGGGATAAAGACAACTGCCTTGAAAGATTGTTGTAGAGATCATTTACACACACACAAAAAATTAACATAATCTCAGGAAATAATAAGTCTAAGAAATGACAGTTCTTTAGTCAGGACAATAATAATAACTAGGTTAATAAAAATAAGGATTCTGAGAAAGGCTAGTAACAAGGTCTGGATATCAAAAGGAATGGCGGCCCTGGGGGGAGATGCTATAAGCCTACATTATCCAACACAAGTAGCCTCTAGATACATGTAACTTTTCAAATTTAAAATTTTAAATGAAATCAGAGGCTCCTGGGTGGCTCAGTCGCTGGAGCAGCCAACTCTGGATTTCAGCTCAGGTCATGATCTCTTGTCTCTCTCCCTCTGCCCCCTCCCCACTTGTCACATGTGCTTCCTCTCTCTCTCTCTCTCTTTCAAATAAATAAATAAAATTAAAAAAATTTTTTTTCAATGAAATCAAATTTTAAAATTTGTTCTGTAGTCACATTACATATCAACGTGTATTCCATACTCACATGCTACTATGTTGGACAGCACAGAATAGAACATTTCCATATGACTGCAATTTACATAGGAGATCACGGCTATCGACAAAACCTAACAAGTGAATTTCTAGTCTTTGGGAATGAGAGATTCATCACTTGTGATTCTTTAGGTATTAAGCGAGAAGGCAGTCCCGGAAATGCTCAGTTTGCTGACTCTGTTGGCAATCAGCAAGCCTTCCCTCATTGAATGTTCTTCAGTGTGTGCAGACAGGGAGCAGCACTGGCCCAGTGTCTCCCTGTAGCCTTCCTGAATGAAGGGAAAATGCAATGCAGATGGGACTTTTTGAAAGAACACCACAGACCTATCCATTTTGCCTTAAAGGTCGGTGATAAGCAGAATTGCTACCCACAAGGGAAACCTTCAGGGTAGGGAATCCTGGACCCATCTGGAACAGGGGAAGTTTATCAAGAGGGAGAGCCTGAAAGGTGGTTTAAAGGATATGTGAGCACAACTAGAAGACCATACTCAAGGTCAAATCTGAAGGGTAGGGGACAGGCACAAGTGAGAGCATGAACAGTCATGCAGTCCTATCAGTTTGTTACAGAGACATTTTCCTTACTCTCTTTTTATGTCACCAATGTAAGTGAGCCATTGAGGATTTGGGAGGCCTTTATGGTTGTGTTTTATGCCACCCCTGTGAAGCATATACATTCCGCTGTGAGCAGGACTCTATTTTATGACTGAAGAAGGGGCTACCATGAGTCACTGTGACAAATAGTGGTTTAAGGAGGGTTGTAAAGAAAATAGGGAAGTCAGATTCAATACATTAAAAAAAAAACACTCAGTTAAATTTTGAATTTCATGTAAACTATAATTTTTAATATAATCCTGTAGCATGCAATATTTGATATATACTAAAATATTTATTTGCTTTTTATCTGAATCTCAGATTTAACTGGGAGACTTGTATTGTATGTGACTACCTTAAAAGCAAGTGGAAGATTTGCTGGGAAGGGAAAGTACATCTCGGGAAGTAGGAAGGAAGGGGCAATGACAAAGAACAAGAAAAATTTAACTTAACTGATTAATTTAACTTAATTGATATAAATGAATTAGGTTAACACCATTGTGGGGCAGACTTGATTACAACCAAAGCCAGAAAACTCAGTCCAACCAATTGAGTGCCTCTTTTGCACCAAGTGTATGATGTCATACACTGAGAAACTGGGATTAAGAAGACAGAGTCACTGCCCCAGAGTAACTTGCTCTCTCGTGGAAGAATCAGATATGCAATTTGATACTAGAAAGAAAATGTTAGAAGCAAAATCTACAGTAATGTGCAGTACTGATAGGGAGCAGGGAGTCATTAGTTCTGCCTGTGAGTTCAGAGAGAACTCTTGGAGGGAAGCAATGCCTGAGGAATGAAAACAAAGCACAGAGCCGTTTATGAAGGGGGTGGGTGTGATCACAAGCTTGGCCAGCGGTCAGCTGTGGTAGGAATCTGGGATGCATATAGGCGGGAAGGTGACTTGAGATCTGGTTAAAAGATGGTCTGGAATCACGTCTTTAGGCCTATCCTCTAAAGGTTATGGGGAGGCAGTCCAGCAGGGGAGAAGCAAGATCTAATCTGAAATTTAGGAAATGATAATAGAAATTTAAATGGCAATAGATTTAAAAATACGTGAGAAAATAGAGGGCTAAATTTGGTAAATTGTTTCTTGGTTTTTCTTTTAAACAATCTCATTTGGGTCATTCAGAAGGGAAACGATCAAGAGTAACCAGAGAAGAACTTGTCCTTGAGGTCAGATGGTACTGGGATGGAACCCTGGCTCGTTTGCCCTGGAATTGTCAGTTGACATCAGTCTGCATCTGAAAGCTGGAGGAGAAGGGCACACCTCCTGGAGTTTTCAGAGTTTTAAAGTGGTATGCGTATCAAAAGCTTAGCATAAAATGTTTCACAGAGCTTTAACAATAAAAATTGTCCCAAGTTTTGATAGAACTAATGTAATCTTTTTTTACACTTTTACCTTTAGCTCTTGTGCCTAACTGGCTAATTTAGGACCTCTAGCCCCCTTGGAAATTCCAGACTCACAACTTTTTCTAGAAGGCAAGGGCCCTGGGCACACACGTTCCCATTTGGAGCCCTTCTGACAGGCAGTGCTCTTTCCCAAGGAGTAGGTTCTGGAATGCCCTTTCTTTGACATCATGGAGACTTTCTGGCTCCCACTGAGGGCACTGCTATAGTGTTCACTCCCTAAGGGCTGCATCATTGTCTTTGTAATTGTCCTGTCCTTAGTATGTTCCAGAGTTTAATGAAGTTGCTCTTTCTGAATTTTTTCCCCTTTTCTGTTCTTTGTGTCCATGAGAGAGTTTAGCAGGAAAAAACAAATGCCATCTTCATAATCGCCCCTTCCCACCAAAGACCACGGCTGGACTGGGTTTTGGCTTGTTGCTTCAACCTGACATGTCCCAAGAGGCTGTTCGTTGCCTGTTATAAGGAGAGATTCTTCCCCTGTTGTATCCTTCTCCCCGTCCTGCCCAAACTATGAAATAGAGTAGGGATTATGAATAAAATAAGACTTTTCTTTATAAGTTAATGCTGCCCATTCTAATTGCTATAGCTCTGATGCTCTGAGTATTACCACAAAGGTCATGTGGGGATAGAGGGAGCCTGAATAAAGTCTTTACAATCTGATTTAAACCTCCATACCGCCTTCCTAAGCCGTGAAGTCATAAAATATTCATGACAAGGTGAAGTTAACACCAAGTCTGAGTATGAGCAGGGTTGCTCTGTGTTTACCTCCCTCATCTAGGCAGGGACGGTTTAGAGAGCTGACAGGCTCAGGGTGCCTTCTGTCCACCTGACCAGTAAATCACAGACACAGGTGGCTCATCATTTTTCTTTTGCAGCCTGTTTACCAAGTCAGCCCAGCACATGGCCTTTACATTGTGTTCCTTGCTACCAGACCCGGATGTGCCATCTGCTGAGCTCTCAGGCCCTAGCTGCACAATTCCCGGGTAGATGACAAGTTCGTAAAGAGAGGCTGCATCCTGAGCAGGGATAAACAGAGCCCCTGGAGGGGAGACGCCCAGGATGGGTTCACCAATCACAAAAGCTCTAATGAGCACAGGCTGTGGACCCAAGCCCTTACTAAATTGAAAACTTGATAAAAACTCCTCATAGAAAATCTGACTCGTTAGTAATTATTTCCTCAGTATATATATATAGTGTTATGGGAAAAATTGGTCACGATTATTCTAGTAGCAAAGGGAGTTTGTAAAGAGCACCAATTAACAAGGTTTGGAAATTTTTAAGAGACTTCTAGGATCTCATGGGATTATCACTGACAGTTATTTCTTCAGTCGTGGGAACATCTCTATCTTCAGGTCCAACGTGTTGTTTCACATTGATTACTGCAACGTGGAGCAACTTTGAGTCTCTAATGGTGAATCCACTTCTGTTTTCTGAATTCTGGTGTATTATGTAATCTCGAGGGAGGGGGAAATGGTTGGGGCATGTTTTCTATGGTTTGTAAACACAGAGATTCAAGCAAATAATAGCGACAGGGATTTAGGTAAATCCTATTCTGCTCAACAGATCATTCATATTTTAAATGTGAAAGCTTGCTGTTTATCCTCTAGAAAAGCAAGCAATTAACTTTCACTGCAAAACACTACACCTGCACATTTGTCTATAAATTTACATTTTTGGATATTAGCAAAACTGCAAGGAATAACAAAATAGATCCAAAAATCAATTCGAACAGTGACAACAAAAACCCAGGGCTGGCTTGAGTAATAAAGCCAGATAACAAAGCCGAGGTGAGTAGACAGGAAGAGAGGGAAGTCAGAGGCCACTGCTCAGTTCCTGCCAGTGTCTCTTTCCGAAGATGATCTAAGGAAACCGAAGACTGGCCAGGTCCCCAGCGGAGCTCTGGCTCCTCAGGAAGAATGATATGCAGAAAAACGCCCTTCCATGGAATCATCGCAGTATCTCTGATTTTCCCCAGTTCAGAGATAGAAAAATATTCTCATCATTTTTTTTGTTTATTGAAAATTTCATTTGTTGAGTGCATTTTTTTCTCTAAACAGACCTGTGTTCAACTAATTCCATTTCTAAGAGAAGTAAGGTTTTTTTTTTTTTTAAGTTATTATTTATTTGAGAGAGAGTGAGTTCACAGGAGAGAACACCAGTGGGGACCAGTGGGCAGAGGGAGAGAGAGGGAGAAGGAGAAGCAGACTTGCTGCTGAGCAGGGAGTCTGATGTAGGCCTTGATTCCAGGACCCTGAGCTCATGACCTGGGCCAAAGGCAGACACTGAGTTACACAGGTACCCCAAGAAGTAGATATATTAAGTAGTTTATGTATCATTGATTTTAAGAGCAATCAAATACATCAAAGGTGTGCATGTGACCTTTAAACACATAGGATCATAAATGTTTGACTTGTTCAGGACTTCAAATATCATCTCAAATACAAAATTCACAGATGAAGCAACTAAGATTAAGACGATTGAGACGACTTATCCGAAACTTGTTATCTTGTCTATGAAACAAGACTAAATAGACCAGGTAAGAAAAACACCACATGTATTTGCCCATGTGTCCTCCAGTCCACACACAAATGTGCTTCTCATATACATATGCTACATCTTTGATGCCACATAGGTATTAACTCAAGCCATATTGGATTCCTGTATCAAACAGAGCACCCCACCATGCACAATACGACCTCCCTGCAGTCAGTTCATCTGTTCAGTAGGAGACCTGAGTGCACTTACCAACTGAAGCTGTAGGTTACAATGCATGCATTTGAAAAACGTCTATAAAATGGTATTTGTTATAAAGGATGTTCAGTGAAGCTGTTCACCTACTTCAAATACAGTAAAACTTAAGTATACATATGTATATACGTGTGTGTACATATATATATACACACATATATATATACACACACACACACACACATATGCACATATTGATATAGGTATTTCTTTAATTTCCTTGAATCCAGGCACATTTAATAACTTAAGCAGTATAACTGTGAATACTCATCGTGAGTCTTTACTGATCTGCCTCATCAGGTGGAGAGGATTTGAAATGGGCAGAAGCAGTTTGTGTAAAATAAATGACCAGTTTGTTAATTTGGACATTGGAGAGAGGCTTCCTTTCTTATAATCTGTACTCAAAGAGACAGTGTGAGTGTGTACTAAAGTTCCAGATGGGAGAGAGGGTCTCCCTCATTTTGGAGTCTGTGCACCAGCGTGAAACTGAATCACAGTGGATTAAAATCGGCTTCCGTCGGTTTTTCTCTTCTTGCCATTGCTCCGGCTTTTTTTTTCGCTGCTTCATTTGTCCCCAATGTCATTGGTGTAGGGTGAGGAGATAATATTTTAGGATTAGGCTTATCTAAGATGATTTTTTAAAAAATATTTTTAGCGTTTCCTTTGTCATGTGCCACATTCAGGTTGTGACCGTGAAGTTGGGCCAAAGTTAGTACTTTCCTTTACAGCCTGATTTTATACCCAAAAGCAGAGTGTTTCTCACTTCCCCACACTTACCCTAGCTTTTCAGATGTAGGCAAGTGGTCTTCTGTCCTTAGCTCTAGCCAGCCCTGGGCATTTTCAAGGTGAACTCCTGCAGGGTGATAGATTTACAAAGTGACCCCAAGATGTGTGCATGCAAAATGCGGATGACACTCAGGCAACTTGCAGTTGGACAGTCCTTTAAAGTCTACTAAGTAGGGGCGCCTGGGTGGCTCAGTGGGTTAAAGCCTCTGCCTTCAGCTCAGGTCATGATTTTGGAGTCCGAGATTGAGCCCCGCATCGGGCTCTCTGCTCAGCGGGAAGCCTGCTTCCTCCTCTCTCTCTCTGCCTGCCTCTCTGCCTGCTTGTGATCTCTCTCTGTCAAATAAATAAATAAAATCTTAAAAAAAAAAAAGTCTATAAAGTAAACATGTCCATCCTGTGAGACATGTTATTACTCCCACTTTACAGATGAGGAGAACTGAGAAGTCAAGAAATTCTCTCAATTGGTATAAATAGGACTCAAGGCCAGTTCTCTTCAGACTGAGTGTCCTCTCCAGGACAAGAGTTGTGTGTCTCCCAACACCACCTGTGGCTTTCTTCATGATTCGACTTTTCAAACTGTAATCAGTGCCTAGGCATCACCTGTGGATCTTGTTAAAATGCAGTTCTGATTCTGATGCACGTCTGGGATTCTGTACTTGTAAGACTCTTACTCTTCGCTGCCTACAATGCCACACGACAGACTAGCTCCCTGACTCCTGGGCCACCGGCACACGTTGACTAGTAACGCCCTTAGCAGTCTTCTGCTGGCACAGAGGTGTTGTGTGTGGCACGTTCATCCCAACCTCATAATGCTTTCCTACATTCACTTCTTCAATGTAATTAACTGCCTCTCCTCAGAAAATATGTATATAGTGTGAATGCATATATCGTTAAACATGCATCTTAAATCTTAAGATGAATATATCTTAAATTACCATCGATATCAGTGGATGTAAATTGTTGTCTACAAACATTTATTTAAAAAGTAGCACTGCAGAGGGTCGCCTGGGTGGCTCAGTTGGTTAAGTGTGTCTGCCTTCTGCTCAGGTCACAGTCCTGGGATCCTGGGATCATTGAGTTCTGAGTCCCTCTAGGCTCCCTGCTCAGCGGGCAGTCGGCTTCTCCCAGTCCTTCTGCCCCTCCCCTCATTCTCTCTCTCTCTCTCAAATAAATAAATAAAATCTTTTTTAAAAATTTAAAAAAATTAAAAATTAAAAAAAAAATAAAGCACTCTGTAGAAATCTATTTAGTTAAGTGGCAAGCAGTGTTCTGCAAAACGCTTGCATCCCATGTGACTGAAAACCAGAGATAGAAAGAAAATTAAAAGTGCCCATCCACTCTTTACATTGTGTGCTTTTGCTCAGTCGATCCAACCAAACTGGGGCTTGGTCTGTTCTCAGAACCCAACCTCCCAGGCTCTACCTTAACGGTTGTGTCTTTAAGCTCTGTGCCTCTAAAGAGCCTTTTACTTAACTGGTGCATATGCATTTTCAACTTTCAACTAACAACCTCCACTTCTCCTTCATGCTTATAACCAGTTATGAACTGCTGGCTAGTGGGTCAAATCTTCACTGCGATCATGTTTTATTGGACCCCAACATTTTAAGATTAGTTTTGAACTTTTAGGTACTAAAATTTAAGATTTGAGCAATTTCATATGAAAATCCAGGTTTCTAGTGACTCTTGAAAATTGGAAGACTTGTCATCATGGGGTCTGAGTTGCAGTCACAACGACAGGGACCAAAGAGCAGCTTGAGGCTGGAGAGGTACCATCTGATTTGTTGCAGACCTGGGCACTTCTAGGGCCCATCCTCTGGTGTTCCCACTGTTCCCTGCCTGGTATCTGCACGAAGTTTGTGACTTTGAGGCAGAACAGCCTTTACAGAGGTTTGAGACCATGTGAGTGTTCCTGCATGAAGTCCAGCATAGCTGATGACTTTCAAGGGAGCAGAGGGTACCCCGGACTGGTAGATCCTGAGTGCACAAGTCTCTGGCTTCCGATCTCAAACATCTAAGTCAGAGAATTGCAGATTCAAATTTAAGTTCTCTGGAAGGAAGAGTTTAGTAAGAGAGATTATGTTTAGTTGCAGGTGGCTGGAAGTCCAAAATAATAGTGATTTTAAACAGTGGAGCAGTGCATTTTTGACCCTCATCAAAGTCTGACTATTGGTCTTTACTATTGGTATGTGGGTCCCACAACCATCAGAGACCCAGGATTCTCCACACAAGGCTTTTGCTTTAGGAACTGAGATGCACTCCATGTCTAGCCTCTGCATCCACATTCAAGGGGGCAAGGGAGAGAAAGGCAAGAAGAAGGCATGCCTTCTCCTTCAAAGGAAACCTTGAAAAAGTTGTTGGCATCATTTCTGTCTGGAACCTGTTGGCCAGAATGGCTCACACGGTGATATCTAGCTATAAAGAA
Source organism: Enhydra lutris kenyoni (assembly GCF_002288905.1). Classification (NCBI taxonomy): domain Eukaryota; kingdom Metazoa; phylum Chordata; class Mammalia; order Carnivora; family Mustelidae; genus Enhydra; species Enhydra lutris. Next base: position 29,157,766 of record NW_019154102.1, read on the forward strand.
GCCTGGAAAAGAATATTTCCTCGGGGTGACCTTGTTCCCACCAAAGGATCAGCAAGGAGAGAAGAGATATTAGTGTGCCCCTGGCAATCTCTGCAGGGACTACATGGTTTTAAAATTCCCAGAAAATTGTACATAGTGGACATTAGGTAAATATCATAAGGAAAAGAGAAGAAAATTGTGGCGCCTCAGCAACCCCTCTATTATATTCAACTCCCGATTATCCATAAATTGCCATAAACTGTATGTACTTCTCTCGTTCCTTTATGTATTTCCCTCATGTCTTATTCCTATGGCTTTTGCTTTGCTTTACCACCCACTAGTAAATCAACCAAGTGTTTAAATGCTATGCAAAGTACTGTTGGAGAATCAAGAGACAATGTGTCCCCTTCCCATATAAAAAGGCAAATGTCTCACCATGATTCTTTCCCACACAGGAAGTACATTTTCCCAGCAAGACCGATGCTAAAATTTCACCACTGGTTACAATATGTGCATTAACCTAAGAAGCAGAATCAGTCTTGGCACTTTGGGAAGCATCAACGGTACCATCAGCACAACCCTTTCCAGGGACATGGTGTCCTACTAACCAATGAGAACAGAAACAGGTTCCTGGCAGTGAACTATTGTATGAAAATATGAATTCAAAAAACTCCACTCTGGGAAGAGGTGGAGCTCACTCATTTTAGAAAACAAATTTTCATTTTTCACAAAAGAATAAATGTAAGGTCCCATTCTGTGTGAATTAGTTTATAAAACTTGGCCTTATATAAAGCTTTTTGCACTTGAAACTTTTTAAACTTTTACTTTACAAAGTAGATCTGTAAGATTAAAAAGAAGCTTGTGGAGAGTTTCTGCTAAGGAAAACTGGACCATAACTCTGGAGATGTAAGATTCAATCTTTCCTCCTAATGGATGATTCTCACTGTTGAAAATGCCCCTGCTTTGTTGTTTGCCAACTGGGGACAGAGGATGCAATCATCATCTCCTTCTTGAGTGAAAGAATCATGTGATTTGCCCTGAATTAACTTTCTCAAATACACCATTAAGATGTAATGTGTATATTTTTGGTTCTTTGAATGACACACACATATTTAGAGCCTAAATGCTAATTAAGGGAGAAGGTCTTTCACTGTCTGGGGAGCAGATATCTGAGGGTGGCCTTGGCTCTGTGGATGGTTCAGTCTTGGAGGATAATATGGAACATTCCCACTTGGCATCTGTGTGCTGTGAGTCCATCCCTCCTTTGAAGTCTGAACACACATTCACGGGCTACCTGCTAACGTCTGGAATAGGGGACACCGCATTGAAGCGAGGAGTGATGTAGCCTGTGTGCTGGGGCTCTCCCCTTCCTCTGTCTCTCTATCATTCTAGTGTTCATTAACATCTCCCCATGAACACACAGAGCAAAGGACCAACACTAGGAACTAGACTTCAGCTCTCAAGAAAATTACATTTCAGCGAAAACACTGTGGGTTTGTTTTGTGTGTTTTGGAGACACTGAGATACTTTGATACTGCAAGTCCCCAAACTAAAAAAAAAAAAAAAAAGTGATCTGAGAATCACCTTGCTACAAGAGCTGATGCCATTCTTGACTGTAAGGAAATAAAAGGAAACAAACCTTTCATACTAAAAATGAAAGGAAAAAAAAAAAAAACAATCCATGGTCATTCCCAGGTAGACATATTCAACAATTTATTTAAAAAAAAAGAAGAAAAATTATTGAGTGCATATAGTTGGTGGTCTCTAGAAGCAGTAGTTTAATTTCCTTCCTAATTCCCAGCATCTGCAAGGGTAACCTTGTCATATCTAACATCTGCGAATTCTCCTGAGAACTCTAATAGAATGCTGGGTCTCCTTGTCATTCTGTAGTACAAGTTATTTTGAAGGAAGAAGTTTAAGGAGACTCCATATAAAGTACTATAATACCAGCATGGTTTTTATTTTCAGAGTTTTAAAATGCTAGATGGTATTTATTATTCCCAGTTTGCAGAAGAGAAAACTGAGTGCTAGTGGGTTTTGGTAGCTGGTTGAAGTTTGCGTCTTAAGTGGTGACAGGGCAGATCTCCTCATTTCTGACTCGAGGCTTTAATGCTGTCCCAGGTGCACAATGCTACTCTCTTGGTTTGGTATTCCTAGTTATTCTCTGGGAATCAGCTACATACAGTGAAGTGGAAAAGAGAAACATTAAAAATTCTTTTTGTTCCAAAAGAGTCCATATGACTGCCAATTCAGCAAGATGTGTTACTTCCAAGCATAGAAGCAAACTTACCTTTTAACTACATGCTAATGACCATCCAGCTGCTTTGTAAGGGAATTAGTTCCTTGGGAGCTCTTTGGGTAGAAGATGTTAAGAGCCATAGAACCATATGACTATTACAACTGGAAGTGGAGATCCCCCTAACACCTTCATTTCAGAAATGAAACCACACCCACAGAGAGAATGGCCCACCCCAGGCCCCAATGCCAAGCACTACACCAAGCCCCCAGTCTTGGGATTCCTTCTTATGCTTCATGTTAAGCCATTGCCCTGCATAAAGGAATACTGGTAGGCATGTCAACTGGGATTTGCATTTCAGTCAGGTTTTTTACCTTCCCACTTTACATAATACCTCCAAAGCTTCTTCAGTTAGCAGCTAAACAGCACCGTAATTGTCATAATTCATGCAACAGACCTCTTCTTTTCATCTTCTGCTTTTGGCTCTTTTTTATTTAAAATCCTCTAAGGATTGCAATACTGTTTTTAAAGAATCTGCTGAGAAGCATCATGGCACTGCATTTGTGCAAAATTACAGGCCAGACTCTTGTGTTAGGAATGCAGTCCTCTTAGCCCCGCTCATTGCCACCCAAGCAAGGCTCATCACTCTTCGGCATACACCGTATTTCATGGCACAGAGTCGGGCTGCCTTACCAGGCTCCCCATCACATATTGAAGCAAATCCCTCGTGCAGGGCAGAGTCTGTGAGCAAACCTGTCTCACCTGGCATGACAGATGAAAAGAGGGGCTTACAGCATCCTGGACTTAGAACAGTGTCTGGCACCTGTTGCCCAGTATATATTTTGCATGGAATAAATGAAGATTGAAACCTTGCCTTTGCAAGGTTTTGAATCTCTGAATTTGAGTCAATAGCATCTGAGCCCCCCTGACTAAGCCATTAGTACTTGGTTTCTTTTCAAGTACCAGGGAGTCTCCTAGATTCTCTCAACGTGTCAAGGAATATTTTAATCGCTTGGATACCAGCATGCTGTTAGGAGGGTGAGTCCATATCACTGATTCCTAATGATTCCAAGAGATTCTGAGCCATTTCTGCCCATCAGCGTGTGAGTCTATCTCTAAACTTCCTAGAATCAAGACAATCACTGTGCCCACGCAAATTACTTCTCCTCTTGTCGCCATGGCAACACACTTGCTCTCTTGCTCACCCCACCCTGTTTGCAATCAGCACAGAGCCACTGTCTTAGGAAGGCCTGACAAACTTAAACAACGGGATTATCTTGCCTTAAAGCCAAGATCTTTATTAATTGATAATGGTCAGAACTATGTGTTGCTTTCTCGCCGACGCTGCCAGGCATTTAGGACAAAACTACCATGATTTATTTCTACTACCTATGTTCAGCTCATCTCTTTCAAAAGTCAGTCAGCCAATCAATTGATCAATTAGGAGAAGAAATTAAACTGTTTGAATACTCAACAGAAAAATAATGCTTTGTCTACACCAGGATTTCTCAGTCTTGGCCAGTGCACGAGGTTGTGCGGGGGAGAGGTGGGCAAGGAAAAGGGCCAGGGAAAGGGCACGGTACCTCTCTGTCTCCAGTTGGAACAGGTTGTGTATTTACTGATGGCTGCAGGCCTCTCACCCTGGACTGCCCTGCACAGGCCTCTTCCATAGCCTCACTGAACTCAATTATACCTCTGCAGGGGCCACTTAATTGGACACTGGGTAGGGAGGTGGATCAAGACCTGGAGGCTCCTTGCAAGGTCAAGATCTTGGAGCCTTGGGCTGGGCTCTCACCATAGCTGGATAAAGGCAGACATAACTGGAGGGGTCCTTGCAAATTATGGCTGAGGGGTCAGAGGATCTGGTACAACTTGGCCACCTCCAGGCCTCCCAGCCCAGAACTGAAAGAGAAGGCTGTACCCCCGAGCAGAAGCAGCTGTCCTGATTAAATTTCCCCGGGCCAACAGGGCAAAACACTCAGTGTTTTCTATTTCTTACCAGATAAGCTCCAAACCCCATGGCCTGGCTCCCCACCTGCCTACCTCTCCTACTCATCTCTTCTTATCACTCTCTGCTTAGAATCCTCTGTCTTGAGTGTAAGGAGTGGTATGTTGCTTTCATAGTTTCCTTCCTTCCTTCCTTCCTTCCTTCCTTCCTTCCTTCCTTCCTTCCTTCCTTTCTTTCTTTTATAATTCTTCCTTTCTTCCTTTCTTCTTTTTCATGCCTCCAGACCTTTTTTCTCATAGTCCCTTCGATGTGGAATGCTCTCCCCTCTCTTTTTCCTATCCATGCTCAAAAGACATCCTAAATGCCCCCAAATAGGATAATGGATAAATGAATTTTAATATGTGATAGTTGTGATGGTATGCTGCTCTTCTTCAGGGTCAAGGCAGGTATCTCCCCAGCTGTCAGGAGTGTTGGCTACTGACCATTCACAGCTGAGTCCCTCTGCTAGGATCATTTTGGGTTGAAGGACTCTGCCTTGACCAAGGTCATATCTAATGACCACTCTGGGCACAGATACAGCGGCCTGGCCCCATTGCCCCATCTGGGATGACTGTGAAGGGCCATCCTAGCTAAGAATTCCTGACATGATGGGCTGGTGTGGCTGCATCACAGCCCTGGCTCTCCCTCTTCCAGTCCTGCATCCCTTACTCCCTCACGGGTCATCTGCTGAGGGTCCTCCCCAGTAGAACTCCAGCCTGCAAAGCTCCATCTCAGAGTCTGCTTCCCAGGTAAGCCGAAGACATGGCAAATATAAGATGAAATAAAATGTAACCATTAAAAATTTAGAATTATGTATTAGAGAATACCTAATGATGTAAGAAACTGTTCAAGTTAATGAAATAAATATAAAAACAAGAGGCAAAACTGTCCGTGCATTAGATTCTTGTTTAGGTAAGAATATGCATGAAAGAAAGAGAGATTGAAAGCAGAAAAGGGAAATAAAAAGGTCTTTTTAGAACAAATTCCTCCTAAAATAGAAATAAAATAGTGTTCACCTCTGGAATTTTGTTTCTGTTTTCTGCGTGTTTTAAATATTCTACAACGAGCAAGTAATTATTAGGAAACCAAATGAATTCATTTAATAGTCAAATGAAGTCACGTTATCAAACAGCTCCCTGGAATACAAAACAAAAAAACAGGTCTTCTTAACCCACCTTTTGAGGACAAATGGAAGACTTCAGTGTCAACCAGTCTCTCTTTCTGCTGCATTTTCACATCCCTACCCATCCCCCACCCTGGTCCATGGAGGTGACTTCTTTCTTTTCATGTAACTCTGTCCCTATGTGTATACATCTGTCATTACCCTTAACCACAGGGTGCTGTAAATATTTAAATTTATCTTTCATGTTCCATTGAGACTTGCATGAAGGCAGAAGATCATGTCCCCATGTCTGAGACATGACCTCTACACCGTAAACGGTATCTTGTCCTGAATGAATAAATGAGTGAATGAACTAGTGTTTGAAGTGGAGACTTGAAGATTTTGATTGGCATGGGGACAAACTACTGAAAGAGAGGGACAGGATGTAGAGAGAAGCATTGAAAGCCTAGTTCATGTTTTCAGATTATGTCAGAAGAGGACACTATGAAATGGGAAGTCTTCATCCTGCCCAAGTTTCCCTGCCCTATGGTTTGCAAAGAAGCTTTGGAAAACGCTGACTTTGCCACTATGGCTTTGAGGATTTCAAGACAAGCATCAGCTTGGTTTCAGAAAGAAAATGATGAGTGTTATTTTCAACTTTACAATGCTTTTTTTTTTTTTTTTCACACAAAAAATCATTCTTTAAAAAAATAAATAAAGCTGGTGTTCTTTTTGGAATATTTTTGCATTTCTTCATGTTAAATTTTGGAAAGTTGCATTTGAAACTTTCTGGCAATATTTTCTGCCCCTTCTGTCTTTTCCCTTGAGTACTTACTAAAAAGCACTGTCTTTTTTTTTTTCTTAATTGATGTAACATTTGCTTACATAAAATTCACCACTTTATTTTAAAGTGTATGGTTTAGTGAGTATTGCCTTTTTACCCTGAGTTTTGCTTCTTTCTTGAAGTGGCAATTAACTGGTCTTTGTAAAGGTACTAGGTGGTTCTGTTGAACTAACCTTGCAATAATTGGGTAATTGATACCTTAATTCAAAGAACTAATTTCATTTTTCCTTGGCCTCCTGTTACTAGAGAATATGGATCAAATTTGTTAGTGGCATACAGAAAAATCTTCTTGGACCGATCCCTACGTATTCAGCTTTTCTCAGTTTCCTTCCTCATGTGCACTGTGAGCCCAAGACATACTCAAATATTTGTACTTCCTCCTGTGAGCCCTTCTCATGCTTTTGTGTGTTTCTTTCTCTGCTTGACAGATGCCTTTACATCTTTCCTTGAGACAAATCCAGGCCTTAGGATACTTGTGAAGCCTTCTCCATCCTCCAAAAGTAGAGTTGAGAGGCAGCCCTCTTCCCCCTCCATTTCCTTCTCCTTCTCTGCCTTCTTTCTTCTTCTCTTCTGTTTTTGTTTATTATTATTATTATTATTATTATTATTAAAGATTTTATTTATTTGAGAGAGACAGCATGAGAGAGCAAGGAAAGAGAGAGAGGGGGAAGCAGGCTCCCTGCTGAGCAGGGAGTTTGGAGTGGGACTGGAGGTGGGACTCATTTGGAGCTCATGTGGGGCTCGATCCCAGGACTCTGGGATCATGATTTGAGCCAAAGGCAGTTGCTTAATGGACTGAGCCACCAGGAGCCCCCTTCTCTCTCTTTCGTGTTCTGTAGGTAACTTCACATGCCCTCAGTTCAACATTTTCCATACCTTTTTGCAACTGTCAATTCCACTGTTGTTCCTAATAAGATTGTGAATGCTTTGAGCAAAGGAGCTGTTTACTTATCTCTGCTGTTCTGCTGTTCTACTCTTCAATGATCTTGAAATATAGTAGATTCTCCCAAGCAGTTATTGATTGCAAAAAAAAAAAAAAAGGTTCTAATAATATTTAAGAATCACTGGCAGTTAGGTAAAGAACTTTGGTGGAGTGTGCCTTTATGCACTTGTCATGTGGATGTCTACAGTTAGGACTGTGCCTGATAGGCAGGATTTGCCTTGAAGTCCTGGGAGGAATAGGAAGCCAGAATGCTTACACCTCTGGAAATATTCTGAAATTCCTTAGAGAAAGATGCAAACTATTAATTAGATACATATCATGATAATATGCATTTTACAGCATTGATAAACTTGAACACTCATCCCAGCCTATTTTACTCTTATTTCTCTTGAGCTTCAACACTGAATTTGTATTTGTAACACCAGCTGTTGCCATCCCAGGATAATAGACTATTTAGCATTTCATCATTGTCAAAATATGAGAATTTACAGTCTACCCACTTCTAGTTATTTGATATGGATCTCTTCTGAGGGCTCTCCAGGAATCATCTTGTGGTCTAGACTATATGACTGAGGCTGAGGGCTATCAAACCACTCTTTACAAATAAAGAGAGAGATGTTATGATTATTGGAAACAACAAACAATAATGAAATGTGTGGAATTAGAGATCGAGAGATAGAGGAAGGGGGATGTAGAAGAGGAAGAAACCTAATAAAACTATGTAATTGTCTTCATGTCCAAACTCCTTCTTGCCCCAATCTACCAAGCAGAACCTTCCCCACTTTAAGCTGGAATGTACACTGACCTCTCCAGTGAAAGGCGAAGTTGGGTCATCTGGAGATTTGTTTAAAATGATGGGTTCCTGAAGCAAAATCATTATCTTGAAGACCTATCTGTACTCCCATGTTCTTTGCAGTCATTATTCATGATAACCTAGTTATGGAAACCAAGCTACGTGTTCATCTATGGAAGAATAGATAAAACATGATATATACTGAAATATTATTCAGCTTTTGAAAAGAAGGAAATCCTGTCACTTGTGGCACAATGGATGAACCTGGAGAGCATTGCGTTAAGTGAAATAAGCCAGACAAAGACAAATATTGCATAATATTATTTATATGAGGAATCAAAAAAATGGGAAATCATAGAGAGTAAAATGGTGGTTACCAGGGGCTGGTGGGTGGGGGAAACAGAAAGATTGGTAAAAGGATGCAAATTTTCAGTTATAAGATGAAAAAATAAAATGATAGATTCCTGGCCATCACCTCAATTTCTGATTTAATTTCTCTAAAGTGCATCCCAGGAAGTTGCTTTTTTAACAAGACTCATATGAGTCTGTTAGGGGTGGTCTGGTCAACGTTCCACACTTTGAGAAGTAATACAGAAACCATCTCTTAGCCTTATTATTATATTAGTTAACATTTTTGCTAAAAACAACACTCATGCGTTGACTCATTTGTCATTGCTGATTGGCACTTTGCTGGGCTCAGCTGGATGATCTTTTTCACTCTTGTTGCCTGGGCTCATGCAAAAAGCTCTAGTCAGCCGGTGGCTCAGCTGGGGCTGGGTAGTCAAAGTTGGCTTCTGCACGTGACTAGTGTGTTTGGCAGGCTATCCGCCGAAGGCACCTCATTTCTCCTCCATATAGTCTGTAGCCGCCTAGCTTCAGCTTCTTCCTAGGGTGATCTCAAGATTCCCAACAGCAAGAGAGGGCAAGCCCCAGTGTGCAAGCCTTTTTCAAACCTCTGTTTATATCCTACTTTCGAATGTGCCATTGGCCAAAGAAAGTCACATGGCCACATCTAGATTTGAGGGGAAGAGACGTAAACTCCACCTCTTGTTGGGAAGCCTGGCAAAGACACATTGCAAGGAGTGGGAAGAATTACCGGGGCCATTGTTGCCAACAATCTGCCATGCTTGTATTTCAGTAGCTAGTATTTAACATAACGGTTGCAGAAGCAAAGTTTATGAAGGATTTATATTTTAAAAATATAAATTAGTGCAAATGCAAGTCTGAGTTCCAAATAAAACCCCTCCTATTGACTTGCATCCCCAAATATTTTTGAGTAAGAAAGGAGGGATTGATATACAGTGTGATGGGAATTGTCATAATCTTGGATAGACCCATGGAAATTTGTAGTCCTTGTTAAGGACTTGGTTGAAAAAAAAATAAGTCCCATATATTTAGAAATCTGGGGACAATTAGGTAAGGGGAGGCACATGGTGGTGATCTTTTGTTTCAGTGTTTTTCTTTGGGGAGGAGATAATACAATGGTAAAGATCCTAGTGTCTGCCCACCCAGGTCCCAGTATTGGCTCTGCCATTCTTGAACTGTGTACCTTGGGTAAATACATTAACTCACCTTTCCATACTTAATGGGGCATGATAGGGTAAGATTTAAATAAAATGATGTATGCCATAGAGCTCACAGAGCACTAGCTGTCATCCTCGGCTTCCTTATCATTCCAGACAAAAATGTTGCCAACACGTCATTGCTTGCTTTACCCACCTGAGGAATGGGCAGTTGCCTATCAAATCTACATTCATAAAACTCCCTCCCCCAAATAACTTACAGATCTCCCAAACAACTTAAAGGTGGCTCAAGCCTTCTATTACATGAGGATGGGAAAGAATATCTATGCCCAAAGTTGCTTCTCTTCTCTGGCAGAGACTTAGTGACTAGTATCCACACTGTGATTTATGGGAAAAGATACTGTAGCCAGTCTCCAGGATGGTTTCTAATAATTCTTGCCTTATGATAGCCATACCCTTGTGTAACACCAGGAGGGCTGATCTGTGTCACCAAAAGGATAGAATAGAAATGAAGCGTGACTTCTGAGGCTAAGACATAAAAGCTCTTGCAGCTTCCACTTTACTCTCTTGGATCATTTGCTCTGGGGAAAGCCAGCTGCCTTGTCATGAGGTACTCAAGCAAACCTACGGAGACTTCCACGCGTGAAGAACCCAAGGCCACTTACTGACAGCAAGTACAAAACTGCCAACTACGTGAGTGAGCCAACTTGGAAGTGGACATTCCAGCACCACTCAAGCCTTGAGAAGACTACAACCTCATGAGGGACCTCAAGCTACAAGCATTCTGCTAAGCTGTTCTCTGATTTCTGATCCACAGAAACTGTGAGAGATAGTAAATGTTCGTCATTGCTCCAAGCCTCTAAGTTCTGGGGTGATTTGTTATGCAACAATAGGCAGCTATTACAGCTGTTTGGATGTGGGGAGGGAGTGAAGGCATAGATGCACTGGCTTGATGGAAAGAGAGAGAGAGAGAACAGAGAAAGATGTAGAAGTCAGGGACTGAGGATTACCAAAGAGAGCCTCACAATGCTGCTCGCAGGCACAGTCCTGGAGGCCATTTTCTGGAAGAGAAGCATCAGAGTTGAGTGTGCTAAGTGCTTTGAAGTGCCTAGAGACCCCGCGGGGAATGGCACTAGGTAACCTGGAGGTCGTGCTTTTCCTCTTTATCATCTTGGCCATTAACTAGAGCAAAGCTCTTTGTGGGAAACATGCAAATTGCTGAAAATGGAGTTGAACTTCCTCCATCTCTCTTTAACTGGAAATATAATTGCAACTCCTTGCACATTGCTGTGATTTTTTTTCTAATCCTGTCACGCTTTGTTGGCTCCCTGCTTTTCATCTTACTGTTTATTAAAATAGCCCACATCGTCTTTGATGCTGAAAGCACAAGTATATGATTGGAGGCTATTGCCAAATTACAATTCATTTTTATTTGATACTGAGGTGTTTGACTATTCATTTTTAACTTTATTTTTTTTTTTAACTTTGGAGTTGGAGAGTGGGAGTTGGGGGAAGGAGACCATAGGAAATGGCGAATGACCAGTTGGAACCCTCTCCTGGGTTCACAAATCTGGCAGTTCTTATCCATGCATCACCATAAGCATTTCACAAATTCTTCTATGAGACATATCCTTTTGTCCTTAACTAGCGGCAGGTAGAATGAGCCTAGATGCATGGAGTGATTGATGATTTAGCCATTGGCGTCTTTAATCCTTCAGAGCTGTGAGTACACGGATTCTGATTTGTTCTGACTTTCCAGTGAAATTGAGATGGGTCCTCCAATCTTCCAAATAAGGCAGTTTTGCATGTTAGTTGACTCTACAACCAGTGGTGTGATGCCCAGGCGGAAATACTCCCTGGATAGTTTCCAAAAATATCCTGTATAAGGGAATTGTGCCTGAGAAATATATCCATTTCCTGTGCTCCTATAACAAATTGCCACAGACTTGGTTTATTAAAAACAACGCAAGTTTATTCTTTTACAGTTCTAGAGTCCAGAAGTCCAAGATCGATTTCACTATGCCAAAATCTAGGTGTTGGCCTGTGTACATGCTCTGAATGCTCTAGGGAGCCACCTGTTCCTTGCTTCTCCCAGCTCCGGTGGCTCCTGGCATTCCTTGGCCATATCACTCCCATCTCTGTGCCCAGGGTCACATTACTTTTTCCTCTTCTGTCTGTCTGTGTCACATCTCCCTCTGCCTTCCTCATAAGGATACATGTGACTGCTTTTAGGGTCCAACCGGATAATCCAGGATAAGCTCCCTATGTCAAGATCCTTAACTTAATCATATCTGCAAGACTCTTTTTCCCAAATAATGTAATGTTTTCAGGTTCCAGGGATTAGGATCTGATAGCTTTGGAGGTCATTATTCAGCTTATGACAAGAAGCTTCACATTATTTCATCCCCAGCCTTGAGCCTTTCTCTCTTTTCCTCATTGCTATTGCCATCAAGTTAGTAGTAAATCACCGAAAGGATGAATGGCCCCATCTTCTTTGAAAAACTGTAGGACCAAACACATTAGGTGGAAGAAATGTAGCAAGGAAGGCTCTGCTGAAAACAATGACCCCGAATTCTATGCTTTCCATTGTCGAATCCTTCTCTGTTGACTGCCTTTCTTTGAAAGCTTCTCTAAATTTTTACCTTGAAAAACAGATTTGGTTACCCGTTCAGAAATTGTCATCTCACATGTTGAAATCAAGAACTTGTCTGTCATTGTTGCCCACTACAAAGTTTTATTAACCGTGGAGAGAATTTACTGCTCTACTCCTGCTGTGGGCTCCCTGCCATGGTGTGTAGACCTGAGATGAAAACCACTTGATGTATGGTTGGAGGGTAATAGACTTCTCTCACCCAGACTGTAAGTCATTATAGGCCTTTCCATTCAGTAACTCTGAGCTGGGTCCTGGCTTGCACTTAGCCTGGGGGGTTGGGAGACTGGGAGTGAGAGAAGGAACCATTCTTCTCTCAGTGCTGCTCAGCTTGCACATGCTACTTGGTAGTAGAGGGGAACTACGGCAGGGGTTGTGGAGGTGGTGGTTGAAGTGACTGCACACTTGGTCTTCAAGGTGGTAGGACTTATGAGGTGTGAGCTAGGAATATAGCAAGGGGGGGGATGTCCCAGATTTAGGGAAAATTTGCAAATGAAAATCATGAAGTGAGGCTCCTTTAAGGTTTTTAAGTGTGTGTGTATGTGTGTGTATGAGAGAGAGAGGAGCTAAGATTAAGACTTAGGAGAAAAGGAATAGTTTTAAATGCCCTGGCAAGGGAATCTTATATATTGGCAGATTTTGACCCTTTTCCAAGTCATGCAATGCTTCTTAAACTGGAGTCTATAGAGACTCAGAGGGCTTCACAAGCTCTCAATTAGTGAAACTCTGGCTTAAAGTGTAGTGCAAAACCTGAGCCTGATACCTTAATCTCTCCCTAATCCAACTCCATCTGCTTCTCTTAGCCTACTTTTCATTCCTCCCACTGTTGTTCCGGTCAAACTGGGCTACTTAGAATTCCCCAGACTTATCACATTTATGACTTTGCACATTCCTCTTCTAAAATGTGACCCTTCCTTTCCCTTCTCTTCCCAAGCCCTTCCCCTACAGCATTCCCCCACCCAGAAATTTCAAGCTCTATTCAGTTCTGCCAGGTGTCAGGTCCCTAGATGCTCGAGCTCTCAGCGACCACTCTTCCCCACAATTTCTGCAGCATTTAAGCTCTGAAAAAAAAAATGCTTTCTTGGTCTTTGAAAAATGCTTTCCTGCTGTTCTGTCTTGGTTATTATTTATTATTTGTTCTATCTTTTGGACAAGCATTCTTGGCTCAAAGGATATGTGTCTCTTTTCTCCTATCACATATCACTCAAAAAACCAGAATGCTTACTGTAAATAAATAGAAAGTCTCCCTGTTTCCCTCTTTCAAAGTTGGCAAAACCAACCCTCTCCTGCTGGATGCTCCCCAGAACCCGCTCATCTCTTATCTGTCATTCTAATACTCTGGCACAGTGCTGGCCCCACCACTTTCTGCTAACACTGTCTGTGATCAACATGTTGTTGGGGGCCAGTGTGAGAGAGAGGACCTAGTGAAGAGAGGGAATCTGGGAAGAAGTAGGAAGGGTAAAGGGCCCTCTGTGAATGTAGGGTGTCTAGAAGATATCTCCAGGCACAGCAGTGCTTGATGTTCAGTTGGATATTATTGTAAAACATCCTCCAACTCAGCATCAAACCTCCAGTGAAGTCTGTTTCATGAATGTGTTGTATGAGTATATTTTTGTGTAAAATTAAGGCAGGAAGACTGATTTTCATATTTGAATCAATTGAAGTGAAGCAATCATGAGTAGAAGCCAGAAGCTTCCTACAAAGGTAAAAATGACATCGTAAGCACTGACAATATTTGTAGAAATGTGGGTTGGTGATATGGCATTGCAGCCAATCTTTTCTAGAACTCCTGGGGATAGGAGACCTAAGGTGACATTTTAAGAGATCCAAGGGATTTGGGGGCTAAGCAAAGAAAAAAGACACGACCACAAGGTGGCAGTAGCACACACAAGCCTGGTCGGGCACTCTGAGGAAAGGACGGTGAGTCCCTCAGGGCAGGCTTCTGTCTGGAGGCGATCGCCTGGAGGCAGCAACTCAGAAGGGGAGGAGGGCAGGGAACTCCTGAGGAAAAGAGGGATCTGAGTGATGTGGCTTAGAAGCATGGGGGAGTCTCTGGGTCTGAAAGCTCTGATGGGCTGGAGGTGCTAGCAGGCTCAGCCAGAAATTCATGGCCTCTTGATTTCTGGGTTGTAGAGACCCCTTTTGGGTGTAGAAATTACTTTAAAAAAATAAACAAAACAGAAAGCAAGAGAGAAAGAAAGAGAGCTCTGAAGGGCAGCAGTGGCTTGGGGTCTTTATAGCCCTTGGGCTTAAGATGTTGAATGTAGCTTCAGGAGGATGCAAAGAAGATAGTCTTAAGTGGCTAAAAATCTACTTATTTAAAATAATTTTGTGTGTAAAAATGTGTCTCAGCCGGCAGTCAAGAAATATATATCTTCAGAGCCAATACACAGAGGGCATCTTTGGTTTATTTATCTAACAGGCATCTAACACACACACACTCTCTCTCTCTCTTATAGGATTGGAGCCATACCATATATGGTGTTTTGTAGCTTGCACAATAATATATCCAGCACTTTTCAATGTCACTAAAATTTCTTCTGAAGCATTATATTTAATAGCTGATTATTATTTCATCATGAGCTTTCTCTATGATCTACCAAATCCCCTAGTTCTAATATGTTTTTACAGGTAGCCTAATGATTCTAATGTCACCCTACAGATCTTTAGTAATGGAACCCAGAGCTTTTTGACTCCAAACCTGGTTTAGATTCTTAGCTCTACTGACTCGATGGTTGAACGGGGGAATCATCAAATGATTCTTGAAAACAATGTTAGGAAAAAGAGATTTCCTTCAGATTTTAAAATATTTATTTACATAATTATCTATTTGGTATATGTGTCTTTAACAATGTGCTTAATGGCCTAAGCTTGCAGATGACATTTTCGTCAAGAAACAGTTGTGCTCATCAAGCAAGCATATTATGCAAAGAGCACTTCATCATATAGGGCCACTGAAGGAAACTAGTTTTGAGGTAAAGAACAGACCCCCATCTCATTACACGTACCAAGTGTACCAAATCACCGTGACGCAGAACATTTGAACAGATAGTAGCTTGATTACGAGTGGCATTTCCCCGTTTTAAATGATGTAAATAAAACGGTATTTAAAATCTTGACATTGGTTTGCCAAGAGTAGATGAGCTACAGAAGGTGGCACAATGACAGTATGAGTCCCACTTCTCATTCTGTGCCCATGTGCGTGTGTGGAGTGTGGCAGGAGGGCCTTTGAATGGGACAATGTGCTTTAAGAACCAGGTCACCTCACACAACCTGCCTCCCGCACTTCTGAGGTGACTGTAGGATGGAGGCGGTGTTCTCAGGCTTCTTCCCCTTCTGTGACCACTTATGCAATAAATACCGCTTAATCCTAAAGGGGGAAAAAAGGAGAAAGGAAACAAGATGAGATTTATTGACTAATCAGTGGCAAGCAATTTGAGATATTTCCTCCCATGGAATTCCCAAAATAATCTTGCAAATTGTCTGTCTCCAGTGTTCGCATTAGGATACCAAGCCTCACAAATATTTTAATGAATTCTTCCAGATCCTTGCTGAACCATACACGAACCTAGATCTGAAGCCCCTTGCAAAAATCTGTGCTGTTTCTATGAGATTGTACAGAGTTTCAGTTATCCGGGAGAGTCCGTTAAAACCACTGTGTCTTGATTCTTTTCTATCACCCCATCTATATACCCTTCCTTATGGTTTTCTTTCCTTTGGGTTTTGCACATCTAACCCTGTGTGATGTCCAGCCCCTTCATTCTGCCCCTTGCCTGCCCTAGGAGGTTACTGAGGTAGGTAGGTGCATAAGCATATATATGCTCTTTCCTGCATTTTCCATGTCTCTCTGTTACTGAGCTGTCCATTTTGACCATCTAAGACAGTAACTGGTGTTAATTATAAGAATTACCTATGGCTAGGTGTTAATGACTGATACTAACACCATGCAGTTTTCACCAAAGAAGCAATGTCTAATGGTAGATATTTCAATAATGTGCAGGTTGGTGAGGCAGGATAGCTTTTGATAGGCACTTTATCTCAACTCAGAGTATAGCTGTCAAGAGCAAGAGTTTTCAAGTCAGTTGGATCTAAATTCCGGTCTGGACTTTCCAAACTTCTTTTTTCACTTTTGGCAATTTACTCTTTGTGTCTCATTTATCTCTACTGCAAAATGAAGGTGATCATAGTGTCTACCCCCTAGGTTTGTATAAGAATTAAATGACATACTACATATAGTATAGCACATAGCTTGTATAGCACATAGCTCTCAAAAAATTAACTTCTATAAAAATAATATGTACAAGTTATTTTCTGCTGACTCTACCTGTATATTAGGGCAACCCTCTAGCATACTTCATTGACCATAAGCGTGTACTCATCACCAGTTACATAGATTGTATGGCCAGAGACACAAAAAGGACAGGGGCCTTAGGTAGGTTAAGGGCTTTGCTCCCCATTAGCTTATGACTTATTTAGTGACAATAAGAAGTAGATTTAAGAATTTCCCTGTTTCGGGACGCCTGGGTGGCTCAGTGTGTTAAGCCTCTGCCTTCGGCTCAGGTCATGGTCTCAGGGTCCTGGGATCGAGCCCCACATTGGGCTCTGTGCTCAGCAGGGAGCCTGCTTCCTCCTCTCTCTCTGCCCGCCTCTCTGCCTGCTTGTGATCTCTCTCTCTGTGTGTGTGTCAAATAAATAAATAAAATCTTTAAAAAAAAAAAAAAGAATTTCCCTGTTTCCTTACTCTTCCCCCTTCCCGATAAGAAATTATCAAGCCTTAATTGAAAATGACGTCAGTGCTGTGGAATGTTCTCCATCCAACCAGTATTTATTAAGGACCCCTTCCGTGCTCAGGCCTAGGCCAGTCTAGGGAATAGAGGTGGCTTCCCAGGAAAGCATGGGTTTTCTGCTCCTCAACTTAACTGTGAGCTTTTCAACCTTAAACTGAATTCTAGTTCAAGTTCTTTTACTTTTCTTTTCTCTAAATCATGCTCCATGGGCTTGTCTGCCTGCATCTCACTCCGCCCCTTCCTCTCATTATTTGTGTCTTGAATCCTATTTATCTTGGCATCCTGCTAAATAGCAAAAGGGTCTTATGACCAACTGAACATTCTCTTTCTAAGACAAGTATACAATTCCTCTAGGTTCTAGAATTCACAACAAGGAAACAGGTACTAGAAATATAAGTAAGGGAGGCCTTAACAGGTTAGACACCCACTAAAATGGCTAAAATTAAAAAAAACTTGATGATGCCAAGTGTTCAAAAGTATATAGAACAACTGAAACTTATATATTTCTGGAAGGAATGTAGAATGGTATAACCACCTTGGAAAACAGTTTGGCAGTTTCTTTGTTAACATACACTTACCATACAACCCAACAATTATATTTCTAGGATTTTACTCAAGTGAAATAAAAACTGTTTATACAAAGATATATACACTAGGGACGCTTGGGTGACTCAGTCGTTAAGCATCTGCCTTTGGCTCAGGTCAAGATCCCGGGGTCCTGGGATGGAGCCCCGCATTGGGCTTCCTACTCCGCAGGAAGTCTGCTTCTTCCTCTCCCACCTCCCCTGCTTGTTCCGTCCACCCATCAAATAAATACATACATACATACACATACATCTTTAAAAAAAAAAGATAGGTACACTGATTTTCATACCATCTTTGTATATAATAGCTCCAAACTGGAAACAACTCATATGTCTATCAACAAGTATGAATGGATAAACAAATTATGGCATATGCATCTGATGGAGTACTATTCAACAACAAAAAAACATATTGATACAAACAGCTAAACAGATGAATCCCAACATTTTGCTGAGCTACACAAGCCAGTCTCAAAATAATACATACTGTATGATTCTATGTATATAGAATTATTTTTTAATCCAAACTAAATGAGAGTATCAGAAAGTAAATTAGTGATTGCCTGGCAGTGGGAATGAGAGAAACATTGAGGTGGGGCATAAGGGAACTTTTTAGGGTGATTTAAATTGTTATATCCTGATTGTGATGATAGTTACAAAGGCATGTAAAATTTTCAAAACTCTTTGTATGCTTAAAATGGGTACTTACTTAGCATAGGATATGCCTTACATTATATAATATGTAAAATATACATTAAAAATGGTGATCAAAATAAAAGGCAGGAAGAGATTTAAATTGTCACACAACAAAGATATCCAGGGAGATATCCAGGGACATAAGATATACAAAGATATACAAAGATATCCAGGAATATAACTGTATTCCCAACAAATCTAGT
This sequence comes from Enhydra lutris kenyoni, assembly GCF_002288905.1. Classification (NCBI taxonomy): domain Eukaryota; kingdom Metazoa; phylum Chordata; class Mammalia; order Carnivora; family Mustelidae; genus Enhydra; species Enhydra lutris. The sequence goes on from NW_019154102.1 coordinate 29,176,093, forward strand.
CAATGTTAAGTGGACACACTTATTCATTCTCTCAATCATTTGTACTCAGCCATTTATTAGACACTGACTTGATGCCAAGTTAAGTGTTGGGTACATAGTCTACAGAGATCAAAGGCGACTTTGTAACCACAACACATTTGTAGTTTGACAAGTAGTCCAGCTGGAAAGCAGTTGCCGTCAAAGGGTTCAATGGGGAGGATTATTTTAAGTCCGTAGGATGAGATGAAGTTTGATCTGATTCCTGGGAAGAAAAGGCGTATAGATGCTCTAGGTAGAGGGAATAGAAGGTACAAAGCCATGACATGGCGATTCCTGTGGCCAAAGTGAAGAATGTCATATGTGAGATATCACCAGTGAGGAGCAGAAAAGTGAATAGAGGTCATGTGATGGAGGACTTTGGGTTTTGGACTATTTTCTATTGGGTATAAATGAAGGATTTTAGGCAGGAGAATGACACACATTAAGTATGATTTAGGACAGTCATGCTAGCCTCCTTGTGGTGTATCAATTGAAAGGGTCAAGAATGAGCAGGGAGATCAGTTATGGAATTGCTGAAGTAATCAAGTAGCGGTGGTAGGGATGAAGTGATGGGACATTTGGGGGCTGCCTCCAGAAATTCCCCTGTGTCACTCTTTGGTCACTCTTTGTAAATACCTAATAGGCATCATCCAGCTCCGTGTGGTGTTGCCTTTTATTTTTATTTTTGCTTTTAGTTTGTGCTTTGTTTAGCCAAGGGCATTTGGTGCTTACCCTTCTCCCTGTACTTTGTGAAGTGTGTCCTGTCTTTCATGCTACTCCTTTCCCTTTTATCTTTTACCAAACCCAAACAAGGTGAATGACATGGTTTTTTTTTTAGGTCTTTCTAGAACTATGAATCCTATTTGATTTCTCCTCTGAAAGGAATGCTGCCAGACATGATTTCCCTCATCAATGCAAAGAAACTAAGATTCGGTCACTGATTTTGAGAACATTTACAATTGCATGCAGCACTGAGTGTGGTGCATAAACAATGAATTCTGGAACACTGAAAAGAAATTTTAAAAATAAATTTAAAAAAAGTATACTTACTCTTTCTTTTTAAAAAAAATTTTTTTAAAGATTTAATTCATTTATTTGAGAGAGAATGAGTATGAGTGGGGGAAAGGGCAGAAGGAGAGGGAGAAGCAGACTCCCTGCAGATGTAGAGCTCTGTCAATCCCAGGACCTGGAGATCATGACCTGAGCTGAAGGCTGATGCTTAACCTACTGAGCCACCCAGGAGCTACGAAAGTATACTTACTTTTTCAAGTAACTAATACTTACTGAGTGTCTGCTCTGTGTCCCAGGCCTGTGAGGAGCTGGTGAGTTTGCTTCCTGGCTTGATGGACTACCCGACACCTTCCTCCTCCCCGCAGCCACACACTACTCCCTGCCACATGATGATGATTCTTTGTACAAAGGTCTGTGGAGATTCTTGGAAATATAAAAGGTAGTGTCTGCCCTCGCCTGGCATGTAATTTTGAAGAGAAGAAAACATGGCTACAATGTAAGGCAAAATGGGCAAAGCAATATCAAAGAGGTAAGAGGAGGTAGGTTAAGTATCCTAAGGAGAGTGCTCATCTAGGCAAGGATAGTGTGGCTGGTATGGCTGTTGCATGCACGGGAAAAAAGAAAAAATATATGTGTGTGTTTGTGTGTGTGTGTGTGTGTGTGTTTATTTTATTTAAATTATTCATTTATTTATTTATTTATTTATTTATATATCCATCCATCCATCCATCCATCCATCCATCCCCTAGAGATAGATAGATCGAATGATTGATCCTCTGGATGCCATGGGAACAGTTACAGTGGCCTGGAAACTCTGTCATGTGCTGGGAATAACACTAAGTTGAAGAAGAGCAGGTCCTGCCTCCAGAATTCCTCCGATTGTAGAATCAGAATTTAATTAAAATCATGATTTTAGAGGAGCCCTACATGTCATCGAGCCTTTTAAGTTCAGAGCTCTACACTAGCCTGAGGGTTCAGGTGTGAGGCCTGTTCACCCAACTTCTTACAGGCCCCACCTCCAATGTGTTGAGCACGGTAGCATTGTAAAAGGTGACATTGGAAGCAGCCAAGATTGCTTAGAGCTAACTCAGAAAGCATGAACCATAAAAGTGTTCAAGGCTTCCCCTTTTGGAAAGAACTTGTGTTGAGACCCCGGCGAATACATCTTTCCTTTGGAGACCTGGTTCGTTCATTCACCTTCTATCCCTCCCATTCACAACTTATGAAACTCATGGGCCTGGCCCAGGAAGGTTTTCTCTAAAAGCAAAAACTAAACGTCAGCACTGAAGACAAATCAGATGCAAAGCTCCATGTACTTCTTAAGTCTCGTTTCTGGTGTATATAAAGATAATTATAATGAAAATTTCTAAAATTAGGGCACTGCTATCTAGTTGTGGTATACACTGTCAGAAAGAAACCACTTGCAAGCACATACCCCCTCCCACTACCCAAAAAAGAAAGACACACCTGCCATGTTGCAGATACATGGGACGTATTTTATACGTGTGGGCCCAGTAACAGAAATGCCTTTAGAGGAGGGAAGCAATAAAAACAGTACATTAATATTTTAAATGTTGGTTAAAAAAAAAAAATGGCCGGGTGAGGAGAAAATACTTAAGAACTTCCCCTTAATAAAAACGACATTCTCAGTTATATGACCCACAGCAAATCGGCTTCAGCTGCGTTTTTATTTAGCAATTTGCGTTTGGTGTTTTCTCTTGGAGATGCTCCCCTATTCCGTTTTATGGCATGCTTTACATAAATTGCGAGGAGGATTGGGGTGTAAAACTGTCAATTCCCAGCAGCTCATAAACTAATGAATTTAAATTTTAAATGGGAGATTTTAAAACAGGTGGGGGCTGTTTTCATTATCTGATGGTATGTATCTCCAAAGGTAAGTGGCAATCTATAAACACTGGGGATGGCTCCCTTCAGGAACTTGTCATAAGGAAATTCTCTTCTCCCTTTCACCCTCCCTCTTTCCTTTCTCACTTTGTTCCTTTCCTGTAAAGTATCAAACCCCAATGAATTTCACTGTTGCAAAAGACATGATGTAAATTGTTTTAAAAATTGATTTGAGGGGTGCCTGGGTGGCTCAGTGGGTTAAAGCCTCTGCCTTCAGCTCAGGTCATGGTCCCAGGGTCCTAGGATGGAGCCCCGCATTGGGCTCTTTGCTCAGCAGGGAGCCTGCTTCCTCCCCTCTCTCTCTCTCTCTCTCTGCCTGTCAAATAAATAAGTAAATAAAATCTTTAAAAAAATTGATTTGAAAAAGAATTGATTTGAGTCAGAAATACTTTATTCACCCTCAAATCTCTTTCCCACTCCCCTTTATTTCTTGATGCCACTTTGTTCTTTTTTCTCTTCTTCACACAGGTTGTTGCTCTCCTAAGATGGGCAAACAAGCACCCATACACGAAGCCTTTGTAGACCATCAGCATAGCCAAGTTAACATTTTAGAGGTGAAGGAAATAAATACAGGTCCACATTTGAATATCTATTTAGGCCCCTGCTCAATCACAAGTCACCTAGCCCTATGGAAAATGGCTAAGGAGGAAAAAAACAAAAATTCTGATCATCAAACATTGTCCTCTGATGGTCAGTGTTGGTCAGGTGAGTTCACTGAGCCAGTGACTTCATATAAGAGGTAGCCTATTTGGATTAGGTCCAGGAGTGTTTTAAAATTCAAAAATAACAATATTTTATTGTTAATAAATATTTCTGTTTCAAATGGAAAAAAAAAAAAAAGAGAGAGAGAGATCCAAAGTACCTTTATTAGATGACCAGAACATAATCTTTCTGCCAACATCAAATTGTTCTCTTCACTTCTCTGTATCTTCTAGTTTTAAATCACTTTTAAGCAATGGAGTTTCCACTGTGTCACCTGGGAGACAATCGGATGGTCTAACCAATATCCTAATTAGATCATTTCCAGAATAGGATGTGGAGGGCTGTAATAGATGGTGCACTGTGTTTTTTGCATTAAGAAGGTAATTTCCCATATTCCCAATTAATTGAATTATAATTATTATAGGGTTAACAATGTCCACAATAACCAAACTAAAGAAAGAGCTTAGATGTCCATTGACAGATGAATGGATAAAGAAGATGTGGTATATATGCATATATAGACACACACACAATAAAATATTACTCAGCCATTAAAAAATGAAATACTACCATTTACAACAATGTAGATAGAACTAGAGGCTATTATGCTAAATGAAATAAGTCAATCAGAGAAAGACAATTGTCATGTGATTTCATTCATATGTGGAATTTAAGAAACAAAACAGAGGATCATAAGGGGAGGGAAGGAAAAATAAAATAAGATGAAATCAGAGAGGGAGACAAATGATAAAAGAATCTTAACTATAGGAAACAAACTGAGGGTTGCTGGAGGGGAAGTGGGAGGGGCTGGGGTAGCTGGGTGATGGGCATTAAGGAGGGCACGTAATGTAGTGAGCACTGGGTGTTACATGCACTGAAGAATCACTGAACTTCACCTCTGAAACTAATAAACACTATATGTTAATTGAATGTAAATAAAATAGGATTTAAAAAATAATAATTATTATGGGGTTATTCCTACCTTATAGGAAAGAGGTGAGATAGTGTCTCTGTTTGGAGGAAGTGTTTTGACTTTTCTGTCATTGCAGAAATGTCCAGATTTTCAATCCCATATTTCTTTCTGATCTCACGTGAGAAACACACTTGGAACTTGACTTTCTAAGACATGATTTGCCTTGATTCTCTGGACTTCTTTAATAGATCAGGACTGTGCAGTCATTGATAGAATTTGATTTGATATCTACCCTAAGGTCCCATCTATAACAAACTATCTTCTCTTGCAAGTACCTATTGAGAGTTTTAAAACTAGGTTCACTGGTATTTTGAAATTCCCAAATCAGGTTGGATCTGGAGAGAGGAATTTGGTTAACGAATGACCCATTTAACATACTAGGTTCTATTAACTACTGCAGGTTGCTTTGCCCCCTCACTAGCAAGCTGAGAATGAGTCTTTGAGGTTCTGGATCACAGATGTGCACAGAAGAGAAATAGAACTAATGGACTTTAATAGTTACCTACATGGCTCAGGACAAGAGAGAATGTGGGGGCTGGAAATTCTAATCTGTAGCCAATTAGAATGTATTGGCTGAATGTCTGGGGAAAAAGCATGGTCAGAGAACTGCTGATCTTCATTTCTGGTGAGAAAATAGAGGAAATGGAAAAGTCATTCTTGGAGACTCTGTCAGAGTCACCAGCCTTGCTAGAAAGTTTTTAGCTCCGTATGTATATAACTCAATCTGGTATCATTAAAGTCAGGGACCTTGCTCCTTCTCACTTTTTATATTACACCAAACTTCTTCACCAAAATCTGCACTTTTTTCATTGTGGTAAAAGGCAGTAAGTTTATGAATTTTTAGTATTTCTGTCAAGATATTACAAGAAGAAATTACTTTGTGAGGTATGTAGGGATGCCAGGAGTAGGATGAAGAGTGGATCATGATCTCAAAATAGTAAATGCTAGCTCTGTGGCTTTCCTGCAGAGAGGTAATGTGTCTTGGTGAGACAAGAGAGCAATTGTAGAAGAGAGTGTATGTGCAGATTTCTACTGGTTCCCTTCTCTGTACCAATCTAATCTTCAGGGCTCTCCTTGGATCACATCTGTAAATACCTCCTCAGCCGGACCTGGATTTCTAAAGACAAGATGAAGGCCTCTTTCTTTACCCTTAATCTATGGTTGGTAATGGGGTTTAGGAGCAAGCCAGAAGGGAACAGCAGGAAATATTGATAGGTAGACGCAGGAAAATGGGAGAAATAAAATCACAGTACCAGAAGGCAGGAAGACATGCCATGCATCTGGTAGAAATAATCACCCAGTGCTGGAATTGTTTCTCTGACATCCCTGATGGATGTGTCCTCTGTTAGATATTTTCATTGACCCAGAGTACATACCATATTTTTTATGTGGCCAGTACAGTTCTTTATAGGGGAGCTTTAATTGTTAGAAAGTACTTTTTTATCTTTAATTGACTCCAAATCCCTTTTTTAGGAATGTCCAACCCATTGGGTCTGGTGCATTATAAATGACAGTGCTCTCTAGGAACCGGAATAGAGTCACAACTAATGTTGAATTTGTCAAAGAGAGCTTCAGGGATTATAATGACTACTTATTACATTGTTTATTGAGTTAGTAGAAGACATAAGAATTTCCAGAGAAACCATGCTTTTCACACACTTCTGAGCCAGTGTAGGACAGTGCTGTATGGAGCACATTAACTAACTACTCAAGAAAGTTTGTAGCTGACTTGGTTTATTTTGCGTACTTGGTTCCTGAGGCATTTATATAAATGACCCAAGGGAGATGATCAGGGGAAGAATTGCCCATATTTTTAATCCACTTGTCATTTTCTTTGATGTTTTGGGCACAAGAGTGAAGATGAGGAACTTGAAGGCAAGTGTGGGTCCTAAGCCACAATATTCAACTTTATGACCAACGAAAGTGACATGTCCAGGTGGAGTTTTCAGAAGAGTTGTGTTCCTGGAGGAACCAGATAGTAATATCTGAGCAATGGTTGTAAAGATGTTTGAGGGATAAATCGAGGTCAAATTACATAAGACCTTAAATACTGGAAGAGGAATTCTGATCTATTTTGATGAGCAGGGAGAAGCCATTGCTTATTCCAGATGTATCCATGAGGATAGGCCTGATTTAGTCTGAGTTAACCAACATCCCCCTAATCTCCACATCTTAGATTAATATAAGTTTTCTTCTCATTCGTATCCATGATGAATATAGTTTGGCAGGGCCTATGTTCACCATAGTCACTCAGGGGCCCACGGTAGTTACATGTCCTTTTTGAGATGTGTTTCCTGAAATCAATGGGAGAAGGGAGTATGGTGAATAATACACTGGCTTTTAGAACTTCCTTCTGAAAGTGGCAAAAAACACTTGTATTCACATTTTATTGGCCAAAGCAGGTCACATTGATGTGCCCAACTTAAAAGGGGCAGGAGCATCCAATCAAACCGTGTGTGCAGAAAGAGAAGACGAGTAATTCAGAACAGCTCTAACTGCTTTCATTCCAGAGCACAAGAGGGAAATGATGATTAAAAAATAAGGCCAACAGGGATGTGCAGGGAACTTTCCTGAGTCATGTATCATGGTTGAGTTCTAAAGGCCAGGCGATTTTGAAAAGGCACAATTTGTTTAAACTTTTAGAGCATTTACTAAAGGCATTATTTCATGCTTTCTTTTTTTGCATCTTATTTATCTGTGGATCTTTCTTTAAGCTCTCAGGTCGCACTTGTATTGATGAATTACCTGGGAGGCATGTGGAAAGGACTCTCTCATGAATACGCATAGGGTTCCCCCCTGGTATTAGATTTGCTCAATATTTTTATTAATGACTTGGATTAAAGAGAGAAAAAAAGAGGTGGGGAGAGGGTAGTGTTGAATAAATCTACATGAGGCAAAGAGCTGGGAGAGATATAGAACTCAATAAACATAGAAGTCAAGACGATCTTGATGGGAAATACAGACCTACAGTTAAACTTAAGAGGAAAAAAATAACTCTTTATGTAGGTATTTTTTAAATCACCTATACGTGAAGAGGTTTGTGAATATCTGACTTAAAATCAATGATTCAAAATTTTTCCCTGAGCTCTTGGTTTGTTGCAAGTGATAGAAGCCAATAGTGTGATCTGGTTTTCTAAAAAAGCAATACTCACTTGATAAATGAATTTGACCCAGATGGCACACAGATTCTGGCATTGGTGGATGTTCAAAAACATCTGTCAAACAAATGTTTTTGAATTTAAAGAAAGAAAAGTGTTGGATTTAAAGAAAGATAAGTGTTTCCTGGCTTTGCAAAAGTAGCACACACACTTGGAGAAGGGCAAAATTCCCTCCCATCAAAGGAGGGACCCACGTTTGTTCTAACTAACCCAAAACCTCACACAATCACACGTATTTCCCTTTGTGCTGATTTGAACTTTCTAAAAAAGCAAAATGCTCAGGGATAATAAGCAGGCTAATGAGATGGTGAACCAAAGGTCATTAGAAGACCCAATTAATTTGATCCAGAAATTCTTGGTCAGAATCTCGACTACTGAGACATCTTCCTGTGGTGTGTGGGGTCATCACTGGGAGGCAGCAGCACAGTGTGGGCAAACGGAATCCGACTTAGGAATCAAGTAATTAGGCTTTGGTACTGGCCCTGCCATTTACAAGCCTTCAGACCCTGAGCACATCATCTAATCCCTCAAAGATAAGTGGCTAACCTAAACCCAGCCTCTTCCGATGATGACATTTCTTCATCAATAGGTAAAAGCTTGGAATGTGTGGGTTCGGTGAAGCTTATCCTGCCAGCCTCCCAGAGCTGTGGTGGTAGCCGGGTAAGAGAACGTACACGGAAGAGTTGGGTAAATCATGAAGCATTGTGTAAAGAGAGGAAGCATTGTGGTAACATTTTCCACATGGCCTCAAGAAACTCATTTGGTTGTGTACTGTAAACCTACTACTCAGGGCCAGGATTACCAGCGTTTCTATCAGAGACTTTTCAGAGTAAATGCAGTGACTCAAATGTGTTTCCAGATGATGCTTTGAGGATTACTAACAGAGCAGCTATTACGAAGCTGTCAGACCCACCGCCCGTGCCCTGATCCTATTATAAGGCAGACCAGTCGTCACTTCTTTTTCTACATCAAACTTCCTTTGGCCGATACCAACAACTGTTAGTCCTGTTATAAAAAACATTCATGAAGGCATTTCACAGCGAGTTGGCAACCACAGCCATACAGAATCCCTTCTGGGTGTAGACAAATTAGTGGCTGGCTTATTATGTGTATCCCAAAGTGAGTGTGGAAATTATAAAACCAAAAGCCTAAATGATATAAGGATATGGGGACTAGGTGTTCTTGTGGGGCACAGAATACCAATAAATGACACACTTCGAGTTGTTTATTGGGTACTGAGAAAACAGGTAGAAAAGGCTGGGGATATAATATATGCCTGTTTCCAATAAGGAACCCAGGTCTTACTAGAAATGGGTCAAATCCGGAAGTTTAACAGAATCCCAATTCATAGTGGTTTGGCAGACTTCCTTAAACACCCAGTGAGAATCTCTGTGCAGTCAAGTCTGAAGCTATCCATTCTTCTCTCTGGTTGGGAGTAGTCTTTCTGGTTTAGGCAGGTTCCCCATCCCATATGGGCTGCTCTCTGGCATGACCAGGGTTGGTAACTGCAGGGCAAATGGAAGTGACCTAAGACAGCACTTCTCAAATATTAATATATGTATAAATTGCCCGAGGATCTTATTAAAATGCAGATCTTTTTCATTAGGTCTGGGCTGAGGCCTGATAATCTCATTTGTAAGAAGCTCCAGGGTAATGCCCATTAAGACGGGTTCACAATCTCCACTTGAAGTAACGAGGGAGCCCCCATATTTCCAGTCCTGCCATAGAGGTTGAGATAGTTTCTCTCTGTCTCTTTTTCTCTGATTCCATAGCCATTTAGGTACAACTGAAAATAATTATGGAGTTTTAATAAGAAAGAATATGAGTGGAATGAAGCAAATATTAATCACTTCTGACCCACTGACCACCAGTCACTGACCACATGACCACCAGGGCCATGTGTTACCTGTTCCGAGACCATTTTGTCCATGGAAGTTCTCGGTCTCTTGCTGTAGCACTGCTTTTCCAGCAGCATTATAACGTTTAAACCTCACAGTGTAGCATGGGGTTCAGAAAAGCTCCCTGCTCACAATGTCATCATCTTCATACCATTTTCTTGGAAAAGAAATGAAATTCCTATTTAAGCTAAAGTTGATAGGCATAATGTTTGTTATGCAATAATGTTTGTCATTTATTCAGGTTCTCTATATATTTTATGTTTCACTGATATCATTCTGTTGGATCCATATAGTAATCCTACAAGGTAGATACTACAGCTATCAATATTTTGTAGACAAGGATTTAAGCCTATGACAAAGCCCAGCCTCTAAACCACATTGCTAACCTCCCTCTTGGTAATAGCCAAGCCACGTTTTAACCTATGGAGGTTTTGTCTCTCTCTCTCTCTCTCTCTTTTTTTTTTTTTTTTTTTAAGATTTTATTTATTTATTTGACAGACAGAGATCACAAGCAGGCAGAGAGGCAGGCAGAGAGAGAGGAAGGGAAGCAGGCTTCCTGCAGAGCAGAGAGCCCGATGCAGGGCTCAATCCCAGGACCCTGGGATCATGACCTGAGCTGAAGGCAGAGGCTTTAACCCACTGAGCCACCCAGGTGCCCCGGAGGTTTTTTCTCTTACTGGTTATTTACAAAAGCTCAAATGAAGGGGTCAGAACATATTTGTAGAATTAGTGGAAATAGAAATATTCATTTAGCAAGTCTGTACTATATCTGTCTTTGTCTCCCAGACTGCTATAATACAATACCACAAACTGCATGTCTTACAAACAACAGCAATTTATTTTCTGTTCTGGAGGCTGGAAGACCAAGTTCATGGCAAGACCACAAGCAGGTGAGGACCCTCTTTCTGGCCTCTTCTTGCTCTGTCCTCACATGGTAGAAGGGGCTAGGGAGCCTTGTGGAGTCCTTCTGATGAATAGCACTAATCATGCACACTGGGGCTCTGCCTTTGGTGGTTGGCATTTCCACATATGAATTTTGGAGGGACACAGACTTTCAGACCGTCACATTGTGTTTAAATATAAGCCATTGTACTTGGAATAAATAGAATACAGTTTTGGGCTGTTTTGTTTTATTTTGTTTTGAAGAAAAAAAATGTCTCTTTGCCTTAAGAAGCTATTTGGGCTCTTAGTTTGATTTTGTTTTAAATCAGGAGTGGGGTTATTTGCGCAGAGATGCACAATTGGTGTTGGCTCCGTTGTGGGAGAAAATAAAGACTAAGAAATGAACTATTGGAGCAAAGCAGAGCGGCCATTTGGTTCATCTCGTCTTCAGAAAAAAGGAGCACAAGCCAAGCATGCTGGAAGCATCCTGGAGCACTACCTGCCTTATGCAGTTCTCAGTTGGCACCTGCAATTCTGTCAATGCTCTTTTCCTTGTGTGCACAGTTTCTATGCATATGATATCCCTACTTCCGCTTGAGATTTATAATGGGCAGCAGCAAATTCTGAGAGGTAGAGCAGTAAAAACCACAACAACTAAACAAAAGTTACTGTACTAATGCAGCTTTCCCCGGCCTGATTGGACCTTGGAAACATTCTTCCAGGGAAGACCGCTTACTCTCCCCAAGAGGCCTGTGAGATGTTCTTTGGAAGACATGGTTTTGGAGTGGGTCTGGTCTCTTTTCATTGTTTGTTGTTTTTGTTTTGTTTTGTTTTTTTCCCAAACTTGATCTTCCTAGTGTTGGAGTCCTCTAAGATCAGGATGTCATAGTGTAGGCCAGTTTTAAACTTTTCAGTTTGGGCAACGGAGTCTGAAAAGGAAGAGCTGGGCACCAAAGACCATGCGTTCTCAGTTTCATAGGAGGCTTCCCTGAGTATGAAGAGATATTGATGCCTGCAAAGCCAATACATTGGCCAAAGGCTCCTGGGACCTCATGTCTTCTTTAGTGCCCCCATCCCAGCAGCTCCCTTTTAATTTCTTGGGGTTCCCAGACCTACACACAAAAGTTGGCCGCCTGTGCTATCCTTTCTTTGCTACCACCACGATATGCCCACAGACCCTCATCATTTTAACAATTCCTCTTCTTTTGGCCCTAGTAAAACAGAGAAGAAATAATGAAATGAATATATATATATATATATATATATATATATATATATATACACACACACACACAGGGAAATTCCTCTAGAGGTGCCCTGATCTGAAACTTCTGACTCTTTTCTGTAAGGAAAGCACCATTTGCCTTCTGCCCATTGCTTTTATTTTGAGTATATTGCCACCAACCAACCACGTCTCTCATTTTTCTTCTTCTAAGACCTTGCTTTAGGGAAGATCTAAGAAACACCTTCCCAAAATCCTCATCTTCCCAACCAGAAGCTATGTTTTTTGTTGTTTTGTTGTTATTGTTGTTGTTTTGTTAGTTTTTGAGATTTTATTTATTTACTTGAGAGAGAGAGAGCAAGAGCAGGGATGAGGGGCAGAGGCAGAGGGAAAGGGAGAAGCAGACTCTCCACTGAGCAGGGATTCTGATTCTGGGGCTTGATCCTGGGCCCCTGAGATCATAACCTGAGTCCAAGGTAGACACCTAACTGACTGAGCCACCCAGCCTCCCTAGAAGCTATGTTCTTTACCACATGAACAAGAAAGTCCCTTTTTGTAAAGTAAGATACATGGGTCTCTGGGACTCTCCAAAATGGGCACTTTGATTTCCCTAGATCCCTGCCTTATCCAGAAATAATGCTCTCAGGTATTTTCTCTTACCCAGTCAGAGCATTAAAATGTTGGTATACTATAAAACATTGCTAATCTGCAGGGACCATCAGGAGGTCCTTAAGAGAGGTTTGTCAGATTATAACTTAGAGGTTGAAGTGTACAGATCTGGTGATTGTAATGGAAAGAGAAAGGGATTTTCTGCATGTGAATATGTAACATTTTGCTTGTTGAACACATACTTGGTGTGCATTTGCATGTGCTCAGTGTGTACTTGTTTAGGTCATATGGCCAAGGAGAGAGGAATTAGCTGGATAGATGAACAGACTCTCTGCCTCCTGCTACCGCCATTACCGTCAAAGGAGTATTATACAGGGATCACAAGGGTGTCTAGGACTGAACAAATCTGGAAAGCAATGCCTTTGGTAATAATTTGAAAGCTGGCTGTTGTGAATTTGTTCATAGATCCAGACCATGATGATTCCTGTGAAACATATTATGTGTGGCTTACAGGAATCTCTCCAAACTGAATGAAGCTGCATGTTCAGTTCTTGACCCTTATCCTCTGTGGTATGCATTTGTATGTGAGTATAAGCTCAAAGTTGTTAAAAAGCAAAGTTATTTAGGAATAGGCTTCTTTACTGTCAGGAATATGTGAAGATGGAATTGTTGATAGCTCTGTAAGGCTGACAATACCCGTGCATAGGATGGGTGACTCCTTGACAAGAATATGGTAGAACTAATCCAAACATCAGATAATAAATTGATCCTTTAAGGTCTTTCCCAAAGCTGAGATCTTTTACTTCTAATTCTCTTCCTGAAGTGATCTTTCTCAATCAACTCCTCCTTTACATTGGATTTCCAGGATTAGATGAATAGGATGTCAGTAATGGTCAGGGGAAAGTTATCTGCAGAGAATATTTTAAAATCAAATGTATTGCTTTGTTTTAAATGTTGGGTCTATTTTGTACCTTCACAGAGCTCAGGAATTCTATTAACATGTATGAGTGGCAGAGAGGTATAATCTTATCTAAACTTTAGCATTACACTTCAAAGGTTTCATTAAACATACTTATAATAATTAGATTCAAAGCTTTTGGAATTCCAGCAGGTGTTTTTTTTTTTTTTTTTTTTTAAAGGATTCAGCACCTAATAAAGTAAAATAAATTGCAAGGCTCTTGGTCAGTGAATAAGCACTTTTGTAGCTTAGAGCTTCAATTTATCAATAGGACTTGTTACTATTAGACTTGTTTTCTGGCTTCCTTTGAAGGTTTAAGAGCCATTGTCCACCCACACATCAGATTTAGTCACAGGCTATTATGAAAAGAAATAATTATTTTTCCAAGGTCTGCAGGACCAGATTCAATTTTGGAAAACTAGCTGGTATAATGGTTTGTGCCCTACCTTTTCTGTCAAAAACACGAAGATGTGTGAAGCAGAGGGAGGCTGCAAAATTAATTGGAGGACCTGGTTATAGCTGCAGGGGTTTGGGGTAGATACTCCCTGTCCACAATCTGGGGTAAGCCAGGCTAGAAGTGGACACTGGGCTAGTGCTGGGACAGGGTCCTGGGACTCATGTGGGATTAGGGAGGGGAGTTTTACCAGGCACATTAGAAGGAAATGCCAAAGGAGCAGTAAGAACCTCCTCAGCCTTACATCAGCTATGAGGAGATGGGGTGAGAGCAAAGAAGGAGCTAAGACTAGCAGGTGTCCAGGGCAGTAAAAAAATGGAGAGCAAAATAGTTTAAAGTCCAGGGTTTAAGAAGTACTTGATGGTCACTCTAAAGTACTGGGCCTGTGGAGCAGAAATAGTCATCTGGTTTCAAGAAGCACATGTGAGGGCTACCGGGGTGGCTCAGTAGGTTAAGTGGCTGACTCTTAATTTTGGCTCAGGTTATGATCTCAGGGATCAAGCCCCACATCAGTCTCCTCACTCGGGTAGGGAGTCTGCTTGAGGTTTCTCTCCTTCTCCTTTTGCCCCTCCCCTTCCTCTCTCTCTCTCTCTCTCTCTCTCTCTCAAGTAAAAAAACACACATGTGGACAGGACATAGTCTAATCGATTTTCACAAAACCTCTCTAAAACAGGATCCTCTCACCATCCAAATTGTGTGGCGTTTAATTTTTGTTGTGATAATGTAGAGTTAGAAATACCCCCAATGTTTGTTACCATTTTTTTAATCAACCAAGAAGTACTTGACCTTCAGAGATGTGTCTGATTCATTTTTGAGTTTCTAGCAACCACCATGAATCCTTACTAGTAATAGGAGTGTGTGTGCAGAAACACACACAAATTATCCTTCATCCTACATGCAGAATGAATGGCCTATTGCCTGGAGTCCCTTTTAGTGAAGTCCCCAGAACCCTTTATCCCTCAGGCTTCTGGTCACTGGAGACAATTAAGCACTGGCTTCTTGGAACCAGGCAGTTCAGAAGTCACAAGACCACATAGGCACATATAGCAAAGTCTTTGCCTAGCAAAGACTTGTTGGAGGAAAGGCCTTGAATTTCTCAACAGAAGTGCAAGAGAGACCTCCCTCTATTATGTGGAACAAGTGAAAACAATGTTCTGAGTTCAGTAGACAAAAACCAGGCATACGCCCATCACCCCCACGCTCCTCCTCCCCTGATCCTGAGACTTTCTCATATTATTTGATTTGCATGTATAATCTAGGATTCTGGGTGGATTTTCTTGAGACATGAAATGCTTCAGGTGAGAAACTGGCACGGACAATTTAGTGCCTGTTTAGTGACATGAGGAAAGAACCGTTAAGAGCTCTGTTTCATTTCAACATTAATTAATTAATTAATTTATTTATTTATTACCATGGAAGACTGTCCATTCCAGCCTACTAACTTCTCCAGGAATATAAGATCATTACCATGGTTACAAATTGCTTAATCAATAGTCAAGGGAACAATAGCAGCCACTCCTTACTGGCCTAGCTGTTGACAGGGTCTCTCTTTTTAAAGAGATTGTCTCTTCCTCTCCACCTCCTATTGTCATGACAACTGCTGTTCCATCCAGAGATTCTCTTGCAGGGGACAAGGTTAGTTTAGAGGTTTTGAAGAACAGGCAGTAAGGGTCAGAGAACGGATTTTTAAGATTAAATCTTCACTGAATTATGCACATCTATATTTTATAAACCCTGATTTAAAATCCCAACACTGGCACTCAGTAGGTTAAGCGGCCGACTCTTGATCTCAGCTCAGGTCTCAATCTCATGATGTTGAGTTCAGTCCCTACATTGGGCTCTATACTGGGTGTGGAGCCTATGTAAAAGAAAAAAAAAAGCTAGCATTAAAGATAAGAATATATGCATGTGTTATATGTTATTCTTGAAGGAATTATGTCAGTGCTAGTGGTTGTCAGAAACCACAGAAACACTAGCAACAAATTCTGACAAGTTAATTTTTTTTCTACCAGTTTTACTATTTCCTAGCTGATTTGAAGTCCAGAAAAAGCTCATGTGATCTTAGATTGCATTAATAAAAACAAGGTGGACAGGGCAGGGGTGGAGGAAGTCCTATTTCTGCCTAGTAACAGTAAATGGAAATATTATATTCACATTTGAGTGCAGCTACTAAAGAAAGAGACTAAAAAACTGGGAGATTATGCAAAGAGAGTGAGAAGAGGTGAGAACTGGTTAGAAATTATCTCCTTTGAGAATCAGTTGAAGCAACTCAAATCTTTAATCCTGAGGTGAGTTCACTTGTGAGAACTGTGTTAAATACCTTTGGACATTTGGATGCTTGGGTGGCTCAGGCAGTTAGACATCTCCTTTGGCTTGGGTCATAATCCCAGGGTCCTGGGACCGAGTCCCCCGGAAGGCTCCCTGCTCAGCAGGAGGTCTGCTTCTCCCTCTCCCTCTGCCCCCTGCTCATGATCTCTCTCTCTCTCACATTCTCTCTCTCTCTCTCATAAATAAAATCTTGAAAAAAAATACCATTGGACATTTAAAAGACTAGCATGTGGACAGGAGATTGAGCATATTTTATAAGATCTCAGAGGGCAGAAAAAGTTACAGTGTGGTGTGTGGTACCCTAAGTACAGACTTCAGATAAATGTAAAAAACTTTCAGTGGGATCATCCTGACTTCATCTACTGGTCCATCCATTAGAGTTACAGTCGCCAAGCTTGACTTGGGTTTGCACTCTGTTATTCCAAAAACTGGTTTAATGGAACTGCAATCTGGGACCACTGCTATAGGTCACAGTAAAGACTGTGAGGGAAAAGAGGGAAGGTAGACACTCCTGTGCCTGGGTCAAACCCCAGACCTTTCGAAGCGGAGTCTTATCTTTCGAAGCAGAAGGTCAGAGCTTGCTGACCTTCAGTCCTCATTGTGAACAGCCTTTACTGAGACTCACTAAAGTTTTCAGACACAAGAACCAACCCATCTGGAATCTAACAAGCAGGTCTTTCTACAAATACTGCTTCCATCCCTGGTCAAAGAACTTCTGTGTTGCTTTTCTAAAGTGTGCATTCCTCACTGGTAGTGTTAAAATCCTTGAATAGGAATCTTACCCAACTTACTTAAGATGTTCTCTCCAGTCACCATTTGCCTGTCCTTCAAATCTCAGTATCTTCTCCTGGCACTTCCAGTTGACTCTATGAGCTTTTCATCACAAATCCTGAACTCATTCTAGTCAGTATCACAGAATTACTCTATCCTATGTTGTACATTTCACTGTCACTTGTGGCATATGGTCTTCTCTCCCCAGCAGGTAAGAGGAGTGTCTAAAACATCTGGCATAGTGCCCAGGCCAGGGTATTCTAGGTGGGTCTTACTTGAAGGACAGTTTATGCCACTTAGATCAACCTACCATCTGAGGCTTGAATCTTTTCTATCAGATGGTTAATCAAAGCCCAGCCTCCCTTCCACCATTGGTGAGCACTCCTCTTCCACCTCTATCTTTGGCCAACTTTGACTTGAGACATTTCTTTGTGATTTTGAACAAATACCTTTCTGTAGCTTCCATTTGTCAGTCTGGGTTCTCCTTGACACTTCATAGAACAAATTTAAAAAATACCTGCTATAAAAACACATGCATTCTCATATCCCTTTGTTTATGCCAAGCCTCATTAAATTTGCTCTCCTGGTGTGTGTATGGGACCTCTTGCTGGAATAAATCTGATTAGAAAGGAGAGTAGCATTCGATAGAAAATAAAATATCCAAGTGAATTTTGTTTTAGGAATATCTGATGAATATCCCAGAGGATTTTAAATAGCTCTGATATCACCCCTTAGCATATTAACCACCACCGAAAAAGGTTTTGAAAATGTTGATTTTTGGTGCATTTCCCTTTTAGTATATATATATATATGAGAACATATTCATAGTTCGCATTCTAAAGTACTTTGTGATTGCCAGATGACAGCCCCACATTATCAAAATAAGTCCTGTAAATGCTGAATTGATAACACTGAAACAGTTGACAATGTACATTATGATTTCAGTCTGCCAAACCATCTCACTTTGACTCATGAAATTAAAAATAAATATCGTACCTGTGGCAATTATCACTTGAACCAGTTCTTTCTTTTTATTATCTTCTGAAACTTCCATTCAGAAACCTGAAATGAATACACTGGTTCGATAGAGTGTCTGTCTGTAGCCCACCCCCATTTCTCATCCTAACCGCAAAAAGAAGCACCACTGAAGTAAGAAGGGCTTCGGTGGTAGTCCGGGTGCCATCCTTCATGTACAGAGGTGCATTATCAGTGGGATGCGTACTCCGCAGTCCATCATTTGCAGCGGGATTATGTTGTGGCAGGCATCCCTGTCTCCTCTCTTGTTCTTGCTGTGACCAGCGCTGTGTTTCAGAGACAGCTGGGTTAGGAATGCACTAGAGAATGGAATCTGCCGTGCTCTTGGAGAGTTTCAAGTGCAGCGAATTAAGAGGCCTCTGCACCGTGGGTGTAGATAGGTGTTTTGTCCACCTCTTCTTCACCTCATTGGGGAGGGAAGGAGTCACATCCTTAGGTTCTGGGAATGGCTGAACTTCCAACGCTAAGAAAGCCCCACTGCTGTCGGTTCTTAGAGAACCACACAGCATTTCCATGTGTCATTGTGCACAGTTGCTAATTAAAAAATTATTTCTGTGGTTATTTGATTTGTTTCTGTCTCGACTAGTCCTGAGACTGAGGGCAAGAGCCGTGTGGATGGTTCCGTTCACCCCTGAGCTGCAGCATCTCCGACAGTGCCTGGTGCCTGCTAGGAGGTTGGCAGTGGATGAAGATTGGTTGGATTAATAAAGGCATCCATTCAGCATTTACATCTGGTGTTTCCTTCAGTCTTTCTCACATTTTCTTCTTCCCAGAGCCGTTGTCCCTTTTACCTTTTGAATATGCCCCAACTGGTTTTGGCAGCAGCCTTCAGAAGGCCACATATCTGAGAATGGCCCCCACCTTTGCCTTGTCCTGTGTGTTGCTTCCACACTCATCTCTGAACTCTTGATCATGTCACTCCCTGGGGACGCGGGGCTGGCGCTTCACATCTACAAATCCCTGGAACCCACAGATGTTCTTACTTTGACTCCTCCTGCATGCACAGACCTGCCCATTTCCCCCAATATTCAGAGATATAAAATGCAGCTACTGTGTATGAGGAATAGTGTGAGGGATAAAAGGGAGAATGGAGCACAGTCCCATCTGCACATCCACTCACAGCTGGGGGCAGGGGAGGCTGACCTAACAAATACCTATGATACAATGTAATACAAGTTCTAGTCCAGGGATATGATCAGTGTTACTCCTGCTTCAGTAGCTCAGTGCTTGTGTGTGTCTGTGTGGGGGGGGGGGGGGGGGGGGGGGGGGGGGTGCTGCTATCCAACCCTGGCATTGACCTCCAGACACACTTGACTGAGTTTCCCATCCTTGATTCTCAGTATCTCTGCACTAGTCTTCTCAGGCTGCAGTAATACAAATACAAATACAATCACATTGGGGTTTAGAGCTTTAACATAAGAATTTAAGGGAACACAATGTAGTCCATTGCAATCTCCATGGACTGGACTTACTATATGCATCTGCTTTGACTCCCTGCAAGCTAGTCGCCTCATCTGGACAACCTAGCAGCCTTTGGCTTTTGTATGTATAACTCCGTGCATTTTCTACTGATGTATGGGTGTTGTTTTCATCATGTATGCACACACCTGAGGGAGGTCTATTCCTGGCCGCAGCATTGTTTGTAACTCTGGGCAATCCACGTAACCTTTATAAGCCTCACTTTTCTCACCTATGAACAGTGATACTGCTGCCCATCTACCAGACCCATTGGAAGGGCTGAATGCAGTATCGTATGCAAAGCACTTGGCCTGTTCAAGTACATGCTTGGCATTGGTCAAAAGTGTTTCCCTTCTCAAACCCCTGCCTTCATTGCCCTTCATGCCTTCATGGACAAAGCTCCTGGAGGATGAGAATTATGCCTTCTCCTTCCTCTCTGCTCCTGTCCTAGTAAAGACTCCTCTCCCAAAGTCTGCCAGATAGAATGCCTGACTGAAGGCAAAGTGGGATGGTAGAGGAGAAAAACCAAGTCAAAAGAAAAAAAAAACAAAAAAAGGGCAGAGCAATGTGAAAGGATGCTTAATTGCCTAGAACGTGCTGCAGGGAGTCTCTGTTTCATTTCTGCAGCCAGGAGCACTAGAGAAACGTTTAACCGGGCATAGACCATTCCCACTGGTGGAATACAATTTTGTTTGTTGTAATACCAGTCATTCATGAGGAATATCTTTGATTTTTTCTGGATCATTTACCTTGAGTTGGTAAGATGCAAAATGAATTAGCCCGGAGGACAGGAGTGGGGGGATATGATTTGTATTAGTATTTTTTGGAGATATGATATTTGTATGCAACCATAATAACCAACCCATTGAAAAGTTAATTCAGCAGGAGTAATTCTGAGAAGTAATGCAACTTATTTGTCACTAAGGAGGACTGCATAGCCAAGTGGTTTCTTTATGCATTTTAAAGTGTTTTTAAACCCTTGGGTAGCTATAGTCAATTTTTAAACATGTTTCCTCATTAATTTTCAATTTGTAAATGTACATTGTACAGGAGTGTTTTAATCATCTAGGGAGGCTGCTTCACAGATGGCTCTTGTGTGACCTAAAATTTCAATGATTATAATGAATCAGAATGGATGATGGTAAACTTGCTTGGAGATTTGCTGATTGTCAACACTTTCACAGCTTTGCGGCTGTTCTTAAGAGTTTAGTGCTGCTTAAAAAGGAAAGGAAGCCCGTTGTAATGGTGCTACCAGGGCGGGATTTGCCTGAATGAATTAATGTTCATTGGCTCCTAGCTATTCTGTGTGGAAGGCTTTCCTGAGAAAACACACCAACAGAATTATGGTAACATGTTGAATCCAAGGCACATAGAGCATGGTAAGGCATCTGGTCTCTCCACCTATGTAGGACAGGGGGTTTCATGCCTCTCAGCGACACAACCTGTGGGAGTCCCAATTAAAAGATGAGAAGGCCTAAAACCAAATGCTCTTTTGGATCCTTTAGGCCATTGTTCTCCTAATTTGGCACCAGAATTTAAGAATCGCCTGGGCCGATGATTTAGCAGGTGTTAAGAAATTATACCTGTGAAAGGTCGGATTTAAGATGCATCTAGAAACCCAGCACTCTAATCCACAGATCCATTTATTATGCCTCTATTTCTGCTTCTCCATGCTAGGATCGTATGTGCATCCTACCCCAGACCTTACCACACAGTCTGCGCCAGTACTGTGCACAGAGTAGCCCACGTGTGTTCTCACTTACACTCTCTGCGACCTTGAGTGAATTAGTTTGCCTTTCTGAATTTGGGTTTTCTGAAGGAGGGATAGATAGGTATCCCTGCCAAGAAGAAAGGTTGTAGGGGTGAAACGGGGAGTGCTCCACACATAGTATTCTTTTTTGGTACCTTGCCATCCTCTTTCTCTGTAATGGCTACCCCCAACCCTGGCCTGACTGCACATGCCTAGACTCTATGCTTTCCAAAGAGCTTCCACTATTCATCCCTGTGTTCTCAGATTCACAGTTCTCAGGGACCTGCCTGTAGCCAACAGATGCTTGCACTGTCTTGAGAGAGCCTCCAGGAGGAGAACCAGAAGTAAAATGAAGCTGGAATATTCTCTGTCAGGTTGTTAGAAGCATTCTGATAGGAGTCTCAGTACCAAAGTGAGACACACAAAGCTTGGCCTCTGGGTATTCTGGTAGGGAGGTCACTTCCTGTCCCCCCATTTGGAGAATGTTGATTTGGTAGCTACACTGAGCACGATACTCAGCACCAGCCTACAGAACTCCTCTTTAGCTAAACTGCGAATCGTTAGTTTTTGTCTTTTCTGACCACGGAGCACCTCCAACAGTGCCCTGTCATTTAGCCATCCATTGCCTTGCCTATACCCCTAACAGATTCTGTTAGAAGAAAAGGGACTTTTCATGAGCTTGACGCAACTGGATTGTGTTACACCTTCCAGAGGACTTCTCATTGTAATGAGGATGAAGCAGAATGAAAAGCCAGAGGAAAGTAATGCCTACTGGTGGACTAGCAAATATTTACACCACTAGAGCAGCGGTTGGAAAGCTGTGCCTTCTGGATCCTGAGGAAGGTCATCTGCTCTGACCTGGTGAGGAGTCAGTGGAGACCTGTGGGACCAGCTGCGTTCCTTACATGGCAAACATGTGGGTAAAGGCCTGCATTTGGACATCACAACCCACATTAACCAGAGCATTCAGTGACATTGCCTCTCTGCCCGCCGCCCCCCGCCCGTCTGGTCCTTAGTGGACCGTTTGAGAAGTCCACGCTCATTATTGATGATGGCAAATAGTTTGTGCTGCCCCTTCGCCTCTCTCCCTCACCTGGCAGATGCCACTCCTGCATCGTCTTCTGCTTTCCTGTCGAGTGCATATATAGACCCAGGAGCCTTCTCACCCTGGCCTCCCAACCAGCTGTTTTAGTCCACCAGATTTTACCAGTGTAATGAACTCTATGTGCCCTCCTCTGGCTATGCTTTGAGGATTCTCAATAGGGTAGTCTGAGGAAAACATAATGTCTTGCATTTTATTAATGAGAAAACTCACTTGAGAGAAGTCATGTAGCTTCACCAAGGTTACCCAGATGGACAGCTTAAAATGGAGTCTGACTTTTCTAAATCCTGTGCTATTCTACTGTATCAGGCTGCCTCCCTGAAACATAGCTCTGTTTTGTTTTGTGCAGACTCAAGTATATGTAAACACAAAGGTAGTATTGCTAGGGCATAGCCTCTTTTGCTTAAAAATTCTTTATTTAGTAGAGGGCTTGGAGGTAGGGCTCCTGTGTGGCTTCAGCAAAAGTAGGATTTACGTGAAATACCTCACCACATCCTTGTGTTTGAAAAGCTGCCTTTAACTTATGGGGACCCTCGTCAGTGAAATAACATAGTGGTCTCATACTGGTCTCAGTGATAGCAGGGTCCAAGTGAGCCCCTGTTTTAGGATTGTTCCATGAGAGGGCATTTCACATGGCCTGCCAAACTGAAAGAAGATTCACTGCCTGACTTACTGCCCGCCAGAGTTTTCTGTTGTGCAGAGCCTCTGGTCCTCAGGCCATCCCTGCCTTGTGACTGCAGGGGTAAGGGGGCTATACTTCCAAAATATATGGTATTCTGAATTCCAGGAAGTGGCCAAGTGTAGCATAATATTCTCTGCGCCTTCAAAACATTCTGTTTGGCATAGAAATATCCACTCTGCTCTGGATGTCAAGTTGATCTCCTCATGGCTTTTCAACCAAATAACCCAATGTAGGAGTATTCACAGGGAGCTCTTCTGAGAACTGGGATGGTATTCAAAGGGTGGCCAACTCCCCAGGGGCAATCCTGGCTACTCGCCATGATGTCCACTAAATGCTTCCATTACTTGCCTCACCACATCTCCACCTTTCATCGGCTTAAAAAATCTAACTCCAACCCTGTTTGCTTATCTCTGCTTTGTCCCTGTCCAGCCTCGTTGCATTAACCCTTTCCTTCTTTAAATTAATATTATATATATATAGTATATATATATATTATACTATATATATATATATATAGTATGCGTTTTGACAAGGGCTGGTGCTTATGGTTGGGTGTGTGTATACTGCTTTACTCTAGAGATGCCATTCTTATCTTCTTTACTGCATTGTTCCAGGATATGGTAGTAAAGTGCCTTGAAGCAGGGACGTTGTTTGCTAAATCCTACAAAGCTTCATCACTGAATAGTAGCAGAGCCACCCGCCATTTGCCCAGACAGGCACTAGCAATTGCTCATTCTCCATGACAGAGTATATACCTTGAGGTCTAGAAGGAAGCAATCATTGACTGCTTATCTGTTAGGTTGCCAGAAGCTCAGCTAGGCAATATATTACCTCACTTAGTTTTCATAATCATCACAAAGCATAGGAATCATCTAGTCATTTTAGAGGTTAAACTATATAATCTGTTCAAGGTCATGTAGGTGATAATGGCAGATCAGTGATTTGACCACTGGTCTGCCTGATTTCAAAGTCCATCCTCTTCCCTATATGGCCCACTTGTCCTCAGTACACGTGGCTCAGGGTTCATCTCTCTGAAGATGCTCGATAAATGTTATTAGAATTAAGTGGTAAAAGAGAATAGCAGAAAGCAGTCCATGGGGTTATTTGGGGCTTTGTTGTATTGTCTGTGGTGTGCAGCCCTTTCCCAGGGTGTTGGCAAGGGAGAAAGCACGGACACGGACCATCCAGGGCTGGCTGGAACGTCAACGTCAGGATTTGCTACCCATTTGTACATCTTCAGAATTTTCTATCTGCTCCTTTGCGAGGGGCTCCACTGTAACTAGGTGATGGTTAGTGGGAGTTTGGTGAACCTTGACTACACCATCTCAGAAACTCCCTGGGAGTCCAGTGCCCACTGAGATGAAACTTGGGTTGAAACTACTTGGAGGGAGGGCACGTAGGGAGATCTTTAAACCCTTTTAACATTCGGCATTTCACATCTGAAATGTCTAAGCAATATGGAGCTCTGGGTAATCCAGGGCCTTCCTGCGTTAGTGACATAGGGAGTCAGCAGGCTGCAGTGAATGGAGTCGTGAATGAGGCAGCAGACTCACATTCTGGTGCAGACCCTATCCCCCTACTAGATGTGTGTTCCAGAGAGAGTCACATCATCATCTCTCCACAGTTATTCAAACATCAAATGGAGATAGTAATTTCTTCCCTGCATCTATCAAAGGAGATATTGTATAGGAGATATCAAAGGAGATATGTAGCAGTGTTTTGAAGATTATACAGTGATACATACTTGTAACTATACTGATACTAAGAACAGTTAGCCATTCGGTCCATCATTCAATGACTCTTTATCAGCATCTGTCCTGTCCCAGGTACTTTTGTAGGTCCTGAGGATATCAAGCTGAGAGAGAGCTGAAAAGGGTACATATGGTCCCCCCACCCTTGAAGAATTTACATTAGAGTGAGGGCAGATACACTATACACGAGGGAGAAATAGACCATATAATTTCAAATAATGATGAGCATTTGAGGCAAGAGGTTCACAGGGTGATGTGATAGAACAGGGATTGGCAAACTTATGGGGCCACATCTGGCCTGCCACCTGCTTTCGTATTGTCCGTAACTAAGATTGGTCTTTACATTTTTAAATGATTGAAATTAAAATACTCAGAAGGAGAGGAAAATTTCATGGCACATGAAATTACATTAAATTCAAATTTTGGTGTCTATAATAAAGTTGTGCTGGAACATGGCCATGCCCATTCAAAGGAGAAGTTGGGTAGTTGCAAGAGAGATCATGAAATATTTACTATTTGGCCTTATAGACAAAGTTTGCTGATCACTATGGCGGAAAGCAGTGGGGGTATAATTTGACTAGAGTTAGGTCATCATTATCGTTGTCATCATCATCATGATTTTATATCTTCTAGCTGAGTAACCCCTGATCAACCACTTAACTCATCTTTGTCTCATCTGAACAGCATCAACTTTAAAGGCCATTCTTGCTGGCCCGATACATAGTCAGATTTCTCTCTGTCAGTTATATTTGTTCAAGCACAGAAAAGTTTGTATCCTACCCAGATTCCCTTTGCCGCCTCTCTACGTTTTTGCCTCCCTCATTCTGTGGTCCGGTGGTATGTGCCAACAGATGTATCAGTCTAAAGGAAAACATAATTATGACGGTAAAACCCTTACAAAATAAGGTCATTTGCTGAACAAAATATAAATTATATTTGGATCACCTATTGTTTGGGATTTTCTGCTTCGGTGCTCCCCCCATTAAAGAGCTAATCAGGAGCCGGCTGTGCCTGGGACCGGAGCGGTGTCTTACATGTGAGTTTGGTAAAGGCCGGCTGGCAGAATGATTAGTCTGATGCCATCCATCAGAGAGGCAGTCCTGTGCAGCTGTCACCCCCCCTCCCCAGGTACTGAGGTATGCTTCACACAGATGCTGGAGCCTTCTTTAGGCAGATGCCCAGGGCAAGGAATATATCACAGGTTATCCAATAGGAAAAATGCTGAAAGTCAGAAAATCACTTAAAAAGGCAGGAAGTATTTGAGTTTCCTGTGAAAAATCTAGAGATGTAGCTCTCTGCCTTTGGGATACAAGTCTGATTTCATGCTCTTAAAAATCCTCACGCAGAAACAATTGTATTGTCAACTTCTAATGACTGGTGAAATAATTAATGGCAAGCAAAGCTGTTCGTTAAAATGTTAATCACAGTAGTATTGATGTACATTGGGAAAACAGCAATACACACACGGCAAGAGCTATTTTCATTCAGTAAATCATTCTTACCTCGCATATGGATTGGCACACTTACTTCGATAAATTGCAAATCCCCCAGGCCCATGGAGTCAGTGGATTAGGAGTCGTTCATCCAGATGAGGAGTTGACAAACAACAGCTAGAGGGCCAAATCTGGCCCTCTGCCTGTTTTGGTAGATAAAGTTTTATTGGAGCACAGCCACACTCAATTGTTTATTTATTGCCTATGGCTGCTCTTGCACTCCAATAGCAGAGTGGAGTGGTTACAAAACAAACCATCTGGCCTGCAAGCCAAAAAGTATACTGACCCCTGGTGTAGGTTACTGTTTCTGCAAGGATAGGGATTGTGTGTTCAGGTATTTAAAGCTGTGTGTATCACGGACATATAAGTAGTACCTTGATGAGAAGTAGGAAAATATGACAAAGATGTCCGTAGGATTCTGCTGCATTAATTCCCCTATTGTGTTAAATTCTGAAATAACAGAGTTGGAGAATATTTCGTTATTTATACGCATGATTTTTTAGCCTCTAGGGCCATCATTTATTTTAACCTACTTAATTTTTTTTTTTTAGGGCAAACTCATTGAGTGTTTATCACTGTTTTATTATCTTCAGATATTTTTGAGTAACCCGTTTCAGATGGGCACTGTGCGAGTATCCAGGAGCTTCATAATTGGAACATACAGAAAATACTCTGCTCTAAATAACTTAAATTTCTCTCTGTCCCTTAGGTATATCTATCTTTTCCTCCTCATTTCTCAGAGAAATATCTGGTAATGTGTTTTGCTTGAAAACTATTTCAGATATATTCTTTAATACAATAGGAAATAGTCAGGTTCCTGAATGGTAAAACAATATGTTGGTTTAAGGAATTAGATCCAGAGTTTTATCTGTATTTGTGTGTGTGTGTGTGTGTGTGTGTGTGTGTGTGTGTGTGTACATGTGTATGTACCTGGGGCAAATTCTTTTTTATATTCATTTTTTAAACCTGAAAATGCAGCCTCAAATATAGAGATTCTGCTAGATTTTGTTTGCATAAAGTAGATTTTCTTTATTCTAAACTTTTCATGCAGTACATATTGTGGTCATACCTACTGTCACCAAAAAACTTTCCACATTTAGACTAGAAACAGAAAAGACAAAGAAGTCGTAAACATTCTCAGTATGGTATCCAGTTAGAGTAAGACCCTCTCTGAGAGATGAGGGCAGTCACTAACACCAAAATTTAGGAGTTCCGTAAGAGTTTTTGCATTGTACTGGGCTCCTGTTTCCATCAGCCATACTTCTCACAGGACTGACACTTCTAACCCGCCTGGTCAAGGGGTGGCTGATACACCACCCTCTGGGGGCAGAGGCCAAACACCCTCTGCTATCTTAACTTTGGGAAGGAGCCTGAAGGTATCCTCACAATTGATATTTGCATCATGGTTTCTATCAAAAGTGTCAGTTCACATCTTTATCTTACTAAGAGAAGCCTTGCTGAGGAAATGTCTAATGGCACTTTGTGGCTGACCCCATATGCTTTGGAGAGCTGACTGATCTCATAAGGTTGGCCATTGTTGGAAACTGTGTTTACACTTTGGGAAACGGTCTTTTCTTCCAGGGCAGACTGCAAAAATGAAGACAATAAACAGCGAATATAATGAGTGTTTGAGGTAGTAGTGGGTGTTTGGGGGCCATTGATACTTACACATGATTTGTGTTAGATAATGCAGGGAGAGCTGAGGCCTGACTCAGGCTTCATGCATGGTGAGCTGCTGGTTTCAATGCTGTTTCTGTTTCTCTCAAGACCTTCCCTCCCTGTGTTAGCTGGCCCTTATTGACCTGAGGATCATTTCATTCATTTATTCAACGAATGAGTAAATGTATTTGCAAGGCGTGATTGGGTATGCTCTGAAACTCTATGTGTACTCAGGATAATCGGTTGAGAGGGTGGGACCTACTCATGGAGGAGACATTATTTGCCTAAAACTTGAAGAAATAGATGTAGAAAGTGAGCTCCATTTTCTGAAGAGTGAGCTGTCAAGGAACTGAGAATTTGCAAGATTCTATGACCACTGTTTTCATTCTGAAACAGAAAACACTAAAATTAACTGAACTAGTGAAAGCGAGAGGACAATCTGAAAGCATCATACTGAGAGAGAAAAAGGGAGACAGAGAAAAGCAACTGCTCTCGGGAATAACATGGCACACTCTAAACACTTGGGTCTAATGGAAGACATGGATAGCTCATTGGGTGGTGGTGTCCTGTGGAAGACACCATTCCTAGAGAGAGAACAGCATGTGCAGAGCATAAACATGTGAAAGCGTGTGGTTCAGGGAATGGGAAATAGTTCTGGATTGTTGGAGGAAATGAAAAAAGGTGAGGGGGATCATAGTACCCCAGAAAGAGTTCTGGAACCTAGTGACCAGAGTTTGGTCACTGACTTCACTATGTAATTGGTGGAGGACCTCTTTAAACAGGTAACTTCTTTGTGCTTCTGTTTCTCCATTCAGTAGGGATATGAAATAGAATATCAGTCTACCTATAGTGGCTAACACCTATTAGGGACTCATTATGGGTTTAGGTGATGATGTTTGGACAGATCATTTAAAAAAATGTCTTGAGGTATAGAACGGAGTTTAAGACACCTTTTCTGTAAAGGGCCAGATAGTAGATATTTTAGGCTGTGGGCTAGCTACAGTCTCTGTTAAAAATACTTAATTCTGCTGTTACAGCATGAAAGGAGCCAAAGACAATGCAAAAACAAAAGAGTGTAGCTGTGTTCCAATAAAACTTTGTTTACAAAAACAGGTTGTGGGTGGATTTGGCCTATGGACTGCAGTTTACTGACCCCTATTTGAGAATGTGGGATTTGTTCTGGATGTTATGTGTTCATATGTGTTCCAGGATAGCACATGTGGAATTCATTAACAGCTCTTACTGTATGTAGTAGCTGAGGAAGTGAGCCACACAATTAGATTTCAGAGCTTAAAAAGAAAGCTCTCTGAACAGAGTGGAGGAATTATCAAAGTGTGTGATTGTGGGTGTGTGGAGGTATAGTGTATGTTAGTGTTCATAGTAGTGAGATGAATCTAAAGGCTAATGACATAGTTTAGAAACTATGAGGACTTAGGATAAGATTGGTCATTGGAAGTAGAGAAGAAAGAACACTATGGAGACCATGTGTTTAGTTGGTAGCCAAGTATCTTCTTGGGTGATAGAAAGAAAAACTATCGGAGGACTAGACTTGAGGAAGAAGCTGTGTTCATGTGAGGATGGGGTGATTTTGTGGGCCTATCGAATAAGTTTTCTCATAGGCATCTTGAGGTTCAGAAGAGACGAGGTCTATAGATCCAAGTGTAAAATGCATTAACGAATGAGTAATCCGATCTAGAGGGGGATGATAGAATAATATGTGTGAAAACATACTTTAGGTCATTTATTTTTGTATTAGCATAATATCCCTGACAGTTCTGGAGATTGGGAAAAAGAAATTTTACAATTTTGGTTCAAATCTATCAGCATCAAAGACTCTTTAACAGTATTTTTTAAATGCGAGAGTGCATTTCCACTCGGGAAGTGTCAACTTTATTTAGTCACAAGCTGTTTAGTCCCTTATCTGGAAAAGTCTGGTAGAAGCTAAAGATTGCCAAGAAAGTATCTTTATGCTGGACCCTTAAGCCAGAGAGAAGGACCTACTTTGTGTGAACAAATAGAGAGTAGGAAATAGGAAAAAGCTACACAATACTTAGACTATATTTCTTTAATGAAGAACTTCCGTAAAATAGCTCTATTTCCCCTGGAGGGTACATATTTTACATAAATACCATCTGTATATGGATGGTCTCACTGACATGGCCACCTAGGATTTCCCCTGGTTCTTCACAAGTTCTCATTTGGTGTATTTTATGCAGCATAAGTGGCTCCTGTGTGCGTGTGTCTGTGTGTACGCGCGCACAGGCACACAATGTGTCCCCAGCAACTGATTCCAAAAATGACTTGCTGAGATGCACAGTTCTGCCTGAGCTGGCACTGATCTTTGATGTAGGTGGATTTCTGCTGATTTTTAGAAAGCTTCATACCCCAACCCCCTGTGAAATCACAGCTGGGTTTTCCAGGCCAGTTGGCTGGAGGTAAGGGTACCATCTGGGGCCTTGGAAAATTGGGACTCTGACTGGTCCACAGGGGGGGATTGAATAGGCAACATTGATTGTGCTGGTAGTCAGTTTCAGTCTCCCAAGAACCACAAACAGAGGGCAAGGTTCCAAATGAGATTGCAGCTCAGAACCTCAGAGTTCACGCATCTTATATCAGAGCATGTCTGTCACCTTGCTTCTGACTCTGTAAACAAGGACTGACCATAACTACCATTACTTACCTATTTATGTCTAGTGTCTAATCTTAGCAATAACCCTTTGAAGTTGGAATTATTTTTGTCCACCCTCATTTTTGAGAAAGGGGAACATAAAGAAGGGTTGCTATATAGCTCCTAAGTGGAAAGGCAGAATACAGACCAAAGTTAAGAACCTGAACTCTTTTTTTTGTTGTTGTTAATTTCTTTTCAGTGTTCCAGAATTCATTGTGTATGCACCATAACCAGTGCTCCATGCAATATGTGCCCACCAGGTTCACCATCTCCTTACCCCCATCCCCTCCAAAACCCTCAGTTTGTTTCTCAGAGTCCACAGTCTCTCATGGTTCGTCTCCCACTCTGATTTCCCCCAACTCACTTTTCCTCTCCTAACCAATAAGACTAGTTCTTTTTCTTCCACTTAAAATTACATCGTATGCAAGAATTTGTTTCATTGTTCTTTATTTTGAGAATACATCATTTTAAAATGTTTGCTGGCCAAACCCTGACTTGAGGTGTTTTCTTTTGCCAGAAAATAAACATTTTTCTAAAATATTCTCTAGCAAATTCTCTTGCAATTTGTATGTCTTCATTCAAAATAAATGTGGAGAATCAATCAGTAATTATATAAGGAGACCAAAGCCTTCTAGGGGAACTCATCAATGACATGGAGAAAATCTAGACTCTCTGAGATGGTTTACAATGGCCTGGAAAGAAAATTTCCCTTCCCAAGTAGCTCTTTCCAAACTCTGCTTTTCTAAATAGCAGAAATTAGAAACTTTATGAATTGGCCTTACATTTATGCTTCCTTAACTTGCATGGAGACGTGATTTGTTTAGTTTAATAAGACCTTGATTGCCGGTATCGGCACACAAGCGTTGACTGAAACTGGGTTCCTTTTGGTAAAATGCAAGCTGTGTGAAATTCATGGAAAATGCAATTACGTTCTAATTTACTCAATGCCACTGGCTTTAATTAAAGTAGATCATATTTCAATGAAGCAAATTCATGGTCCTCTTTAACAAAGGATATAGAAAACGCAAGAAGGAAATTCACTGTTTTTCTTTTGAATATTAACTCAGAGCGTGGTTACTCTTTAGCAGGTATTTAAGAAAGTATCAGGGCAAAGGTCCTCATTCCCAGTGGAGAGGCACTCAGGACCCCTGCCAAGCCAGCTTGTCGGCATCAAAACCCCAGCAAAGCTTGATTCCTGGGCTCAGAGCGGGCATCTCCACTCTGTGTCCTTATCTGCAGTCCTTCACCACCAACCATCTCACCTGTCTCTTCACCTGTCTCTTTCCATTGTCTACCCCCAGGCTAGATCAAAGGAAAGACTGAGTTACATGTATACACAACACACTACTTTGATTTTTATGGAATCAGATGCGTCAGGTGGCAGGTAACCCAAGGCCCAAAAGTAGGCAGGGTTGTTTTGGCGCTGTCCTCCAAGACCCTGCCTTTATTCAAACTCTATGGCTCTGGTCTCAGGTTTGGCTCCTCCTGGTGGCATAATGGCTGCTGGTGTGGTTGTGGGCATCTTATTGAAGCCAAGAATGTTTGGCAAAGAGAAATGTCTCTGCCGTGCATCTATTAGGGAAGAAATCCTCTCCTGGATTCTGCGGCTACTACCCTTTGACATCCCATTGACTGAATCGAGTCACATGCATATGATATGGCAAGAAGACATACAGATGGGTGGGGTTAGAAGAGGCAAAGAGGCAGGGTCTTATATCAAAGAAAGCATCAGGACAGGATGATGAGGTGGCTAGAGAATGGTTATTGGATAAGCCAACACCCGTGTCTGTCATATCATTCAAAGTCCACTGTCAGTTTTAATATGTTCTTGTAGGCATGGAACTATTTGGCAAACAACCATATAGACCAAAGTCATTGATCTTGTTGACTTTAGAAATGTATCACTCAGCTGATATTCACAAGTAAGGGCACATGAAGTTCATGCAATAGAACTATATTTGCTTTTATCAGGGATTCCTTAAGCATTTATATTTTCTAATACTCAATATGAAATGATTCAGAATAATGTTTAAAAGAATTAGAGACAGGTAGTCATCTATAACTAAATTTTTACATGCTGTAATGGGAGGAGGGATTGAAGTTTCAGTCATGGAAGTACCGTGATGACAATTCTTAATGATATCTCCAGTGGACCATATAAGTCAATGAATTTAAAATGCAACAATTTATGCTAAACAAGGTTAGAATGTGGCAAAGACTGACTATGTTTTAATGTGCTATGAGGAAATTAAAAGCCTCTGGCACTGTATAAAACACTAGCCTTTGGTTTTGACTGAAGTGCCCATTACCCACAAAAGGTTTAGTCAATCACTGTGCTGATAACACAATGGGTAATTGCTAAGGGCCCTGCTTTGCTGAGGAGGACCATTTTTAATCCTGCTCTCCTTTTTGAACCAGACCAGTCTTCCTCAGTACTTTTTTAATAGTCATTTTAATCTGTCTGATAATTTTTACTCCTTTCACAACTAAATTGACTGATTACAGTCAATGGGCCTTCATTCATTTAGAGCAATAGCCTCATACAAGTTTGCTTAGCTAAACATTTGTAAATCATTCTTAGTATACATTTTGTGAGTACGTAGAAGAAGTCCACTGTTTTATTTCTGTTTTAAAAAATAAAATATCGTTTCTGGAGAGTGACATTCAGATTTTCCTAACACACCATGGAAAACTCCTCTGGGATACCCTGTGGTCTAACAAGGATGTGGATAAATAGAAAGAGAAAGAACCTTGGTTCCCATCAGATCCTGTTCTCTCTTTTTAGAACTGATGAAACTGAGATTCACAGGAGATTGTGTTCCAAGATTAAGACTTCCGTGGAGATTAGGCAGATGCCTTTTCTCCAGCCCTTTCTATTAACTTCCATGCCTGGCATAGGGCTAGGGACATGGCAGTCACTCAATAAATATTTGCTGTTTAGGTAAATAGGTTATTTAAAGGTATTTGTATTTTCTTTTCTCTAGATGCTAAGAAGTTTAGGGCAATGATTAAGGAGTCATATTGGGCCTGAATCATGAATCATGATGGCAACTCCCACCAATGACCCTGTGTTTTGGGGCTTCAGTTTTTATTGTTCTGAGGCAATCTTAAGGGCATATACCTAGACTTATCTACTTAATCAGGTTGTTTGTAATTGATTGGTGGAATGATTCCTTCAGAAGAGGAACCATTGACATTTGGTTTAATTGCCTGGGAACAGTTACGTTCCGTGTGCCTTAGTGATGGGCATCTTGGATAAAACTAATAAATAAGTTGAGTATGCAGTGTGAATCAAATGCCACCTTTAGATTTTTTTCACGTGGTCCAACATGGCTAATGAAGATAACTTTTCTCTGGGGCATGTGGAGATCCAAAAGGTATGGCTCAGATTTACAGAAAATGCTGAGTGAGGCCATTTCGCATTCTGATTTCATTTAAAAGTTAAACTCTGTTTCAAAAGCAACTTTAAAGAAATGTTCATATCTTAAATAAAAACAACCGTCCACTTTAAGGAAATGTTCATATCTTAAATAAAAACAGCAGTCTGTTAAAGGAAAGAGCAAGCCATTGAACACTGCAGCAAGACCTCAAAGACTCACATTAGAATTTCAGCTCTACCATTTATTACTTGTATGACCTTGAATAAGTTACATACCTTCTCTATGCCTCAATTTATTGATATGTGTAATGGGAATAATTCATCATTATTAATTTTACCCTCTTGACATGGATTTTGAGGAATGAAACAATATAGGTGAAAAATATGAAAATAGTGTAATACTATGTAAAATCTCAGGAGTTACTATCAATACCTACAGAACCACACAGCAGTGGAAAAAAAAAAAAAAGTATTGGTTATATTGGGTGGCTGCTTTCCATAGTAAGAGCGATCTAAGAAAACCAAACCTATCCTAGCTGCCTCATTTTGAACTGACATCCACTGGAGTTTAGTGACTATCCCAGGGCCCCATGGGCAGTGACAGAGCAAAAAACTGGGGCCTCCAACTTCTTATGACCTCTTCCTCCTTGATCACGAGGTTGCATATATCAAAGATAACCTCAAGGGAAAGTGAGTGCTATTTTTCTAAAGTGAAAATCTAATCATGATGAACCAACATATTAAAGCTTACTGAATATCCATTGTATGGTCAGCCTGGTGGGAAATAAGTTTTCCATTCCCCTGGAGTTGCTGTTAGTCCCTGAAGAAGAACAGACTTGCCCCTAAGAAAGATAGTGATGGCAACATAAAAGTTCAAGCTGCACACTAAAGAAAGAACTGCTGGGCCATGAAGCAGGGCGGTATGGTGGAGACA
This sequence comes from Enhydra lutris kenyoni, assembly GCF_002288905.1. Classification (NCBI taxonomy): domain Eukaryota; kingdom Metazoa; phylum Chordata; class Mammalia; order Carnivora; family Mustelidae; genus Enhydra; species Enhydra lutris. The sequence goes on from NW_019154102.1 coordinate 29,210,893, forward strand.
GAGCTAGAGCAGGAATACTCAGTTCTCTGGGCTTAACCACAAACTCTTAACTTTGGGCAAATGACTTAATCCTCCAGCTGGACTGGTAAGAATCATCCAGGACACTTGATAAATTCACACATTACTGACTTGTTTATTAAATTCAGTGCGTCTGTGTTGGGAGCCGAGAATCTCCATCAGTCTCTCTCTCCTCCCCCTCAAACTTAGTATGTAATTCCTACTTGCAGGCATGTTTAGGAAATGAATATTTAACAGATATAATCTAACTGGGCCTATTTTTTTTTCTTCGTAAAAATTGGAGTCTTAAAGTAGACAGCAGTAATTTTCAAGTTGTTTTCAGAGTTGATCTGTTTTACATATTGGTTTCCACATATGCCCTTTTTTGTAGAATGTGGCCCAAAGCTTTGGCCTCCATGGTTGGCACAGGACTGTGGATATAACTTGCACTCAGTTAATGTCGCTCTGTGTGCGAGTGAATGATAGAGATAGTTACATGAAGATGGTAAGCTATAGGGATAGCCATAGATATCCCTGTAAAAACTGATGTGTGTGTGTGTGTGTGTGTGTGTGTGTGTGTGTGTGTGTGTGTGTGAAAAGACAGTACAGTCCCTGCCCTTTGGTGGCTTACAATGACATTGAAGAATGAAGACTCACAACCTAAGAGCTATTTGGAAGATGCAAGGAGAACATTTCTACTAACTTCCTAAGGAGAGTCTAGAGTCATGTTACCAACTGGTGCTTTCCATTATCCAGGACAGCAAAACTCTGCACTGTGCCTATGAAAACTGAACTAAAGCAAATCAGTTTCATATGGAATGGTCTGAATTCTGTCATTTCCAAGGGTGGAATGGTAAGTGTCCCACCACTTTCTCCCTTCTAGGGACAAGGTCAGGTTGCATTCTCCAGTCAACCCTCACATGTGAAAAAAACAAGGAAGGGCTTGCCCCATGACTGCTTTCTACTTCCTGTGTAATTATAGTCTGCAACTTCCCTTAATTGATATTAGGAGTCTACCAGTGGGCTTCCCCAGCCCCTGCTCCAGTTCCCAGACCTTGCTTTCTCTTCATGCTATTTTCTATAGAATATCAAGGAATCAAGTTTTCCCTATAAACCTCATGAAGGAAAACAATATAATGGAATAGGCAGGTGCTAAACAAATGGAGAAAGACATGTTACGAGTTCAAAGACTATCAGAATGGGAACAGAAGTACTGAAAAGGCAAGGAAGTACATCTGGAGCTTTCTTCAAAGAGGAGTAGTTAGAGGCATAGGAAAAAGTACTCCAAGTAAAAGCAAAGTTTGAAAGAAGGCCTAGAAACATAAAGAAGACTTGATATTTGGTAGATGTGTTTTGGAAATTGATCTAGACATAGTTGAATGAAACTGGTACCTCTGAATGTCTATAGACTATATTAGTGAACAATGACTCTTCAAATCTGATTTTCTTATTTCTTGTTCAGAATATATTGGTCTTGACCTGCTTTCCTTCCTATTTTTATGACAAAAGTACTCATAATAGACCTTGCAAAGAGCTTTGAAGCCTGACAGTGAAATAGCACTTGTGAAATAATCACCCAAAGGAAGAAAAATAAGATTTCACAAGGATGTTATTGAACTCCTTTTTTTTGTTAGATGTTCACACAGGTCCCATAGCATTAGGGGGCTTGTGATGGTGGATAGCTCTCTCATCACTCTAGTTAAATAAAAAAATAAAAAAAAAATCATCAGAGGGAAAAATAGATGAGTGTAGAATCTTAGTAGGCTGATTAGCTGAACTAAGTACTTGAAGTAAGCAAAAGTGGGGTCCAGGTTGGCCTCATCCATTTACATGTGGGCCCTGACCAAGGCCTTAGGCCAGACCAGCAGTGACTCTGATCCTTCTCTACACACTGATGCAGGTGGTCTCAAGATAGGTTAGAGATGAATTAAAGGGCAAGAAAGCAGGCTTAGTGCTTTTCATAGGCTCCTCTGTCTTCTGCCTCCCATTTCCATCCAGATTGTTTAGGTTTTGGTTTTAGAGCCAGCCATACTGTGAGAATAAGCCTTGTGCTTAGCAAGAAATATGTCGCTGTGAGAAGTCTTGGTGAAATACCATGTTCCTTTTTGAGCCCCATGCCCCAATCTGTGTCTAGATTCTGTCACCACATTTCCCAGTCTCTTCCTTCCACTTCTGATTAAAATTGTCCTGAGCATCCAGTCCCAGGAGCCATTTTTGACTCATAACCATGTCCTAGGGACTGTGCTAGGTGCTCTTGCACCTTGTCTCATTGAATCCTCATTACAATCCAGAGATACTATTGTCGTCACTTTACCAGTGAAGACATTGAATTGCTGAGGCCTTAAGCCAATTTCCTAAGCATCTGTATCAATAAAGAGATGGTCTTGAAAGTCAAGAAAGAACGTCTTGGATCTATACCCAAATATGATCCTAATACAATTCTGTGTTTCTTATACTCTATACTATCCACTAAAATATCTTCCCATTTTTCTCCTCATTAGTTAGTACACCAAATATTTTCTCATACCTGGTGTAAAGAATGAGGTTTTCTGAAGACATTGGTACTTGTTTCTCTACCCAAAGTTCTTGAGAACCAAATTTTGTTGAGTCTAAGAGACATAGTCAAATTGTGACTATTCAAGCTCAGTACTTAAATGTACACAGTCCCTATGTATTCGCACAAGGAATGATTAATGTTCACTTCTCTTCCACTTAGTAAATGTGTAGTTCCTAAGGGTGCTTCAAAGACCCTGTCAGGCTTTGGACATGTGCAAAACAGGATTAGGAGGATGCCAAAGTCACGGTAGCTTTGTGGAGGTAGTTGAACAGGAGAATGGATAGACTCAGGAGGCAAGTGGAGGAGCTAGGAGAGGAGCAGTGGCCAAGGCAGAGGGGAAATTAGCATGGCCTACTCAAAGGACAATCAGTGCTGATTTGCAAGCTCTGAAGAGAATACGAGTACCATTTCATACATTTAACAAAATGATTTTTGAAAGAACATCAGTGAACCAGTTTGGATGAGAACCAAATCTAGGTTTTGTCTGAAATAATTGAACTGAGCAAATCTGGGGCATCAAAATTTTAGAATATTAGATCTGCTGTCATTTGGCTCGAATGACATCCTATAGTAGAGGAAGCTGAATTGTCAAGAGGGAAGTGAGCTTCTTCTCGGTGTCATTCCAGGTGATAAAGCTGAGCTTTAAATCCCCAGCTCTAGCTCTCAGTCCACTGCTAGCTCTACTGTACCACAGTACCTTCCTTACATTGATAGTGTCCTCAGCTTAGAACCCACAAAGATAATGGATGGCTAGGAACATCCTGATGCAAAGATTTAAATAGACCTGTATCTAAAGGGAGATCAATTTTACCAGATCATTTCACATCCTACAGTGAGGTTAGTAACTCATGGGGCTGACCATTCAGACTGCTTCAGGACACGCAACTCCAAGGCAGACGTGCAGACTCTGTCATCCTGTGCATAAAATGTGTGTCACTATCTAGACACTCCAGCTTTCACTGCTGGTCCCAATGGTGAAAGATGGCTTCCAGTTAGAGCCCTTTAGGAACTTGGCTTCCATCAAGTGGAATAGGTATGGTGAGATGAAACCCGTTTGACATTTCTGCTCTGTTGCTTAGTACTAACGTTGGAAATATCTATCTGATATTCTTAAAAAAAAAAAAAAGATTTAATTTATTTGAGGGAGAGAGGAAAAGAGAGAGGAGAGTATAGGAGAAAGGGGAGGGGCAGATGGAGAGCGAGAGAAAGAATCTCAACCAGACTCCTTGCTGGGCGTGGAGCTCAACATGGGGCTCAATCTCACAACCCTGAGGTCATGACCTGAGCTGAAACCAAGAGTCAGACACTTAACAGACTGAGCCACCCAGGTGCCATTATCTGATATTCTTCATACAAATTCTTCTTGTTGTATATGGGTCCTGTATGGGTCTCAGATCCCTGAGATCTAAAACCACACAGGAAATCTTTGTGAATGGCAAAGTGAAATCCATACACAGGCCCATAATACTGCTCATGACAGAAAGCCCAGAAAGGTGAAGGCCATTGTACATCTACAGAATGGAAATATCAGAACACCTGCCTCACTTTTGTAAAAAAATAAAAGCACTGATGTTCAGAGTGCTTAGTAGCATAGCTGGTCTGTAGCAAGCTCCCTCTTCTCTTCCCTGCCACAGAGATTTTCTCATTTTCCTTTCAAGACTTAGGTTGTGTGGCGTTGTGTTGGTTCTGCTACTGCTTCTTAGCCTACACTTTTACCTTCTGTGTCTGTGTTCCTTTTTTTCCCTCTCTTTGCTTTCTCTTTTTCCCTCCTTCCTCTCTTCCTCCCTCCCTCCCTTCTTTCCTTCCTTCCTAGATGAAACATGTAATCCAAGTCATTGTAAAATTTGCAAAAACTTAAATGTAAATCATGGTGTTTGGTCAGTAGTGCAAATTCAGCATTTCATGAGTGTTTGATTGGGTGGATGCTTATATTGAGGTGTTTTTCTTGTTTTGTTTTGTTTTGTTTTGTTTTGTTTTTGACAGACAGAGATCACAAGTAGGTAGAGAGGCAGGCAGAGAGAGAGGGGGAAGCCGGCTCCCTGCCGAGCAGAGAGCCAGATGTGGGGCTCCATCCCAGGACGCGAGCCAAAGGCAGAGACATCAGGACCTGAGCCAAAGGCAGAGGCTTTAATCCACTGTGCCACCCAGGCGCCCCTATATTGGGGTTTTAAAAGGCTTTTTAAAAGCATTATTATTTTTTGACTCCTTCTTCACTCTTACGATCCTCCCCACACAAGTGCTTTATGCAAAGTTAAGGAAGAATCTTGATAGTGAAATCTCCTTCCCTTCTTTCCTTCTCTTTGGACCATTTCCTCTCAATCTCTGAGCTTCCACTCTTCTTGTTCTCTCTTTCCCTTTCTCCTTGACCCTTTCCTAGTTTCTCTTCCACTCTCCTCCCTCCATTCCGTTTTGCTCTCTCTTTTCTGTTTTTCCTTTCTTCTTCCTCAACCTTCCCCATGTCTGCCACCTCAAGATCTGCCCGTTGATACTACCATTTCCATGAGTGCTTGATTAAATCAGGACATAAATTTTCTCATGTTCTGTTCTTTCTCTTATAGTCCAGCAAGAACATCTAAACACTGAGAGAGAGAGACTTGGAAAAAGAAAATGGACTCTTTGGAAAAGCCAAATGTTGGAATGGGACCTCCGTTCTGTGTTTCCTTCAGATCCTTTAAATATAGCTCCTAATCTCGAGTATGGGTTGTTGCTATGATCCATTGGCATTGTTTTCCATGGTCTCTTCTGATAGTGGACAACAGATATTCTTTGATAAAAATGAGGACTAGATTCCATTCTTTGACAAGGCTGACCTTGGAAGTTAGCCAGGTAAACAGGTGTTTACATAGTAATTTAAGGAGCCCTGGACAGGGATACCAGTCCCTAAATTCAATATTCTAACCTATCTTTTTATTATCCCTATGTACTACTTTTTTTTTTCCATTTTATTTTATTTTATTTTATTTCTTTTCAGTGTTCCAGAATTCATTGTTTATGCACCACACCCAGTGCTTCAAGCAATACATGTCCTCCATAATACCCACCAACAGGCTCTTTTCTTGGTCTCCACAGAAAGCTGCCAATAACAGATTGTTAAATCTTAGCTGCATATATTTTGCTATTGGCTAAACTGTTTGGGGGCGGGGGAACTTGAGCTATGCTTTTTGGAATAAGGAAAGATACCATCAGGTATAGATACGGAAGCTGACATGAGGATGGCTAACACTATTGGCTGACTTTACTAATTTTGAAAGGATTATCCCCACCCTCCAACTACCCAGTATAATAGATGTGCAAATCTGTATAGCTAGGTTTGTACCCAAAAGCTAGATTATACCCAAGCTTGTATACATGAATAGTTATTTGGAAGAGATCCAACACAGAATATTTAAATATTGGACTCTGTCTCCCATTTCCATCCTGCTCTGAAGAATGAGAAAAGACAATAGGGTAGATGCCTGTGACTGCAAATTAACAGTTGAGATGGTTCTCTTGCCTGAGTGATTTTAAAAGAAGATTGCACTTGAGGGAGACAGAGTCAAGACATTAATGCCAAATGTGTCATTTTGACCATTTACTGAAATGCAACACTCTGGAACTCTGGGCTATCAGTTAGTGTGGGATTTGCAGGGGCCATTAACCTAAGAGAGAGACATTTTTATTGGGAGTAAGGGGGCAGCTATTTTTGGCTTGATATGATCTCTGTGGGAGAGTTCTTATTGGTCAAAAATCTCTAAAGTTATTGATTTCCTGAAGTGTCAATTATATTTGGTGATATGTTTTGTAAACTTCTGGAATCAATCAACCGTCATAGCTTTTTCTGCTCAGTGGTTTTGATAAAATATGCTGATGAAAGTAGCCATATTCTTCTCTAGGGCAGTGATCAAGAAGATAGGTTTTTGGGGGGTAAGGGGAAGAAATTTGGGAAGCTATAGAAATAGATTAAAGCTCAGGGTATCAGACACTGGCACATTATGGTTGAGTTTGAAGTGTGTTTGGTAGTACAAAGACCAGAGTCAGTTAGGCTGTGAAAACAGAAGCCTAAAAACAGTGGTGTTTCAGTGGTAGAAAGGGATTTAATCACAATTGCCGCAAAGGTGTGTTTACTCATTTGATACTTACTTGAGTGAGTGGTGTGAGACAGTTCTCAGCCTGGTACAGTGGAAAGAGGCTCAGCAATGGGAGTCAGCAAGGCTGAGGTCTGCAGGATTGACAATATGGCCTCTGAACTCAGTCTAGTCTCCCCACCTCACCCACCTCTCTGGGCCGTGGCTTTCAAATGAATAAAATTGAGGTAATGGTGTCTGTTCCTCTGCGACACAGCAGTGTTTTGAAAACGTTGTAAGTTAAGAGACAGAGAAATAATGGACCAAATTTAAAGTTCTACACATGGCTTGTGTAACTCGTAGCCAATTCTGACTATCAGAACTGTTAACAGAAAATAGTGACAATAAAACCCACAAAGATCAGAAGTCCCAAGTACCAGGAGCAAATTTCCAAGTACAAATAGTTTGCTGTTGATATTTTCTTTTTTGTATAGGCTCAAACAGTTTGGAGGTTATGCCTCATGATACTTTTTTTCTATCTGTGTGGCTCCAGAAAGAATTGTTCAGAACTGCAGATCCATGGGTAGATCAGTCTCAGATACAAGGACAAGGTGAAGTTTGTGAAAGCTTTAACTATGATGCAAGTGTGGCATCTATGGATGGACATAAAGAACAGAGGATTATAAAGGAAAAGCCATGACTTTCAGTGCAGTTCTGAGGAAGTCTCAGGCAGGATCCTGGGGAGTCCCTGGAAAAGTCCATAGAGGAGCCCTGCACTGAGCAGAAATGACCTGAATCTAATACTTCACCATGCTCAGTGGCCTCTTTGTAAATACCCTGATGACCTCAAAGGAATGGCAGCTAGAGGTTGTCAGTCAGCACTGTGCCTTACAGCAGGTTCTCTTTCCCTCTCTGTTTTAAAGGTTTTATTTATTTATTTGACAGAGAGAGAGAGTACAAGCAGGGGGAGTGGCAGGGAGAAAGAGAAGCAGACTCCTAATGAGCAGAGAGCCCGATGTGGGGCTCAATCCTAGGACCCTGGGATCATGACCTGAACCAAAGGCAGACACTTAATCAACTGAGCCACCCAGGCACCCCACGGAAGGTTCTCTTAACGGGAGATCTGAGTAGGGCATCTCCATGGTTGCCATATATCCTACTGGCACCTCTCATCCTGGGCCTTATGTTATCATCTCCATACATCTCTAATGCCAAGTGCCCTTGCTATATGCCTAGGTTACCTACTGAAATTTCAGTTCCCCAACAACCCAGAACTCACCAAATAACTCCAGCTTTCAATCACCACTGCTCTACGTGTAGTATCATCTCATCCTTACCACAGCACTCTGATGAAACGATCACAAAAATCTCCATTTTGCAGGTGAAACTCACAGGATAGATACGTTGTTCAAAGTCACATTGCTGTAAGTGGTGGTGCTTCCATTCAAACCTGGCCAGCCTGGTCACTTGAATACCACACCTCCACCCATTTAGTGCACATTTCCTGAGAGCCTCTAGTAGTTAAGTAGTTACACTAGGTACTGGGGATTTTGAGATTTATAAGTGGACCGTTGCTCTCAAGGAACTCATTCTGGAAGAACTAAGATCTAACCCCAAAATTATGATGTACAGCTCAGTTTAGAAAGTACCTAGGGCACTGAGATAAACAAGAGCTCGGTCTTGGAGGATGAGAGGAGATAAACAATCTGATCACAGGAGAGAAATCTATGTAGACCAAAGATCACAGGCCAAGTCCCAACAGGGCCAGAGAGAACCCAGGGCCCTTTCATTTGCTTAGGCTTTTTCCATTCAAGCTCTACAGTTTTAAGATAAGATCTGGTTGCCTAGAACGCTTTTGTTTATTAAAACAGCTGCTTAAAAACCATACTGTTGCATGGAGATGAGTTCCGAGGTGTAGTTCAAGTAATTACTACAAGTAAAGTCCTGGAATTTCTGAAGGCTTTACTCTTTCTGTACATTGGAACACATGCAAGGTGATTCCCATCATGGAGTAGCTGTCATATATTCCAGCTATTATTCATGATTGGAAGAAGTGATAACAAGTGGTGCTCTAAGAGTTGCAGTTGGAAGTCATTCCTACTCAAATATCATCTGCCATACACATATCACCAGGAGAACATGGTGGAAATCACTTGTAGTGAAGAGATAAAAGTGAAGTATCCAAAAAACATGCATGTAAAAGCAGAAAAACAGTTAAGTGGATGGGAGCAAAATCAACTCATGGTTGTTGTCCCTGAATTAGGGAGAAAGGGACAAGGGCCTGCAATGGGTATGGAGAGGACTTTAACTCTAAAAAAGTATATTAACAAATAGCTGTTCTGATCTGGAATCCATGTTTATAATGTTCTTTCTTGGATTCTTCATTGTTTGCCAAATTTTCCAATATAAAATTACATTGAAAAATATCAGTGAAAATGCATGAACTCCACATGAGTAGGGGATAGGAATGAGTGAGGTTCACAGACTGGGCCAACTCTGGGTAAATGGGCCAATTAGACTTGAAATTTAAAATAATAATAATAGGGGCACCTGGGTAGCTCAGTCTGTTAAGCTTCTGCCTTCAGCTCAGGTTATGACCCCAGGGTCCTGGGATTGAGCCCCACATCAGGCTCCCTGCTCATCAGGAAGCCTGCTTCTCCCTCTCCCACTCCCACTGCTTGTGTTCCCTTTCTCACTGTGTCTCTGTCAAATAAATAAAATCTTTAAAAATAAAATAATAATAATCTATTCATAAGAAAATTTCATGGACCTACACAAAAAAATGAGAGCAATTAAAAACCAGTGATACCTGAAGAAGGTATATAGTGTAGACCTGAAGTATAAATCTGAAGGTATGTAGTGTATTGTACTGTCAATTCCCTGGTTTTAAGAAGGGACTGTGGTCTTGTAAGATGTTCTTGTTGAGGGAAGCTGGGTGAAGTGTACATAGGAAGTCACTGCACTGTTTCTGCGACTTCTTGTAGGTCTTATATTATTTCAAAGTAAAATGATTAGAATGGTAATGATAGGATAAATTGCTACCCATTGACAAGGTCTTCGGTCTTCATGAAGGGTTTTTGTCATCACAGCACTTTTCCATAACGAGCATAGGCACGGGGAAGAATCTTTGTTAGTGAGAAGCCAGGCATGGGTTAGGGTCCTCCAGGACAGCCCATGGATCTCATAGCGTGGATTTGATCCACCCATCTCTAATTCTAGGTCTCATAATGTTTTTAATTATTAAAACACTTATATGTCTATTGTTTCACTTGTTCTTTTATATGTTTGAATCTTCTCAAGAAATCCTTCCAACAGGTGTCTTATGCAGCTCATAAAAAAAAAAAGTCTTGGGCACCTGGGTGGCTCAGTTGGTTAAGCAACTGCCTTCGGCTCAGGTCATGATCCTGGAGTCCCGGGATCAAGTCCCACATCAGGCCCTCTGCTCATCAGGGAGCTGGCTTCTCCCTCTGCCCCTCGCCCCTTTCATGCTCTCTCTCTCAAATAAATAAAATCTTAAAAAAAAAAAAAGTCTTGTACAGTTTATTTTAATTTTCTGATTGCTATGCCTGCTATCATGATGTTTGTGGAATAGAAGAAGTTTCAGCAGTTGCTGTGTTAGCTGGAGCAAATTGGAGCAAAGAAATGGATATATTGCTATTGATGGCTACATGCCGCCAGGCTTAAATGAGAACCCAGGGCTGTCACTGCGTGTAGATGGTGGAGGCGGGGTGAGAGGGCTTTCTCCTAAGCATGGCTTTGAAGACTGTTAGGGACAAGACAAGGCTCCTTTCGTGGGTCTTTCTTCCAGATCAGCCTCAGTTAAAATATAAGTGGTACCAAGGGAGAAAAATATGTTGATTCATTAGTATGTGCTTATGGTGTACTAGCCAGGAGCAAAGTCTGGAAGCAATATAACTTCCCTCCTGGATGGACAATGTTAAGATCTTAACATTGTTACTACCTTTTCGTGAATTAATTTTAAAAACCTATTTCAAATAACAAGTTACTGTTGGCAGTGTGAGACATCCAGCCGTTTTCTGGAATGAGAGAGACAGAATATGAAAGTTGAAATCAGAACTCCTGTATATCCAGGCTTCGGTGATAGAATTTTGGTAATTATTGAGGTTGGGTGAAGGTCTGTGGGGATCCACTGCACTGTTACACTGTTTTGTTTCTAAGCATTTGACATTTTTTTACGGAAAAAAAAAAAATCTTAAAAAATAAATAATTAAAAACTCTGTATCTTGGTAGATTGTCAATGGATTATTAGATACTACAATAATTCTCAAGAAAATTAAAATCATAACCCTCATACAGGTATAAAAATGAAGCCATGTGGGGCACCTGGGTGGCGCAGTGGGTTAAAGCCTCTGCCTTCGGCTCAGGTCATGATCCCAGGGTCCTGGGATTGAGCCTGCATCGGGCTCTCTGCTCAGCAGGGAGCCTGCTTCCTACTCTCTCTCTGCCTGCCTCTCCACCTACTTGTGATCTCTGTCTGTCAAATGAATAAATAAAATCTTTAAAAAAAAATGAACCCATATTATGGGATGAGTTGTGTCCTACAAAAATTATGTTGGAAGTCTTAACACCTGGTACCTGTGAATGTGACCTTGTTTAGAAACGGGGTCTTCACTGATAGGTATATTCAAGTTAAGATGAGGTTATTAGGGTGGGTCTTAACCCAGGACAAGTAGTATCCTTATAAGAGGAAATTTTAGACACAGACACACAGAAAGCATGCCATGTGAAGGCACAGAGGCACAGACATGGAGGGAAGTTGCCCAAGTGATTATGGAGGCAGAGGAGCCAAGGAGCATGTGTGGCTACCAGAGCTCAAAGAGTTAAGAAGAGATCCTCCACTTGATGATTCCCAAGGAGGACAGTCCTACCCACACCTTAATGTAGGACTTGTAGCCCCCAGAACCTGAAAGAATAAATTTCAGTTGTTATAGCTACTCATCTTGTGGTACTTTGTAAAGGCAGCCCTAGGAAACTAATACATATGTGAAGATTTGATTTATCTCATTAATGAGGAATGAAGTGTTACAACCAACTGAAAGGAGAAGTCAAAATGCACAAATTCATATGGAATAAAGGAATCTTATAATGAATGTACACTATATGCTGGCTAATTGAATTTAAAAAAAAAGAAATGAATGTACAACTGCAGGAAAACAGTCTTTTACAGAGGAAGGTACAGGAAAGTCCACTGAACCTTTACTATAAGAGCATTCTTGGCATGTATATAGACCAAATATTTTGCATTGCCATCTGTTCATCTACAATTTACAGACAGTTGCAACCCCCCTCCCCAGCATCAGAATTAGATAACCTGGAAGAGTACGTCCTCTAGACCATGGGTTGATTTTTAGTGAACCACAGACTTTTTCCTCTAAGTCAAAACAAAACCAAACAAAACAACTCCCCCCCCCAAAACAAAACAAAACAAAACAAACCCTCCTTGGACACAAGTGCTCATTATAAAAGAAGAAAAAAATACTAGAAAATCAGATTTCAGCTGTACCATACTTACTAAATGTGTGGTATTTCAGTAAGTGAATGAACCACTCCATGCCTCCCTTTCCTCATTTGTAAGATGGAAATAATACTCATGATATCACCCAGTTACGGCCATAGTAGTGAGGGTTAAATGACCTATTGTCTGCAGAGTACTTGGCAGTGACTGACTCCAAGTATTCAAAAGGTAATTCCCATTATTAGTGATGACCCTGGCTTAGAAAGTGGTGGGCGAGTGAACTAAGAGACTCCGTGTGTTGTCAACTGTTGGGCAAACTCAGTCTAACACCACCATCCTATTGTCAGTTCAGGCTGGACTTGTTTTCAGATGAAAGTGACATGCAGAGATGGCAGCTGGAGTAGGAGCATGTCTGGGAAGGCTTGGGAGGGCGGCCTAGGACGGAAGAGAAAAAGTGGGTGAGAGGAGGGACAGGGAGGGAGGAGGCAGGGAAGAGACATTTGGAACCAGGGTGAACTGCTTGTTCCATGCCTTGTGCTGAGAGCAGATCTTCCTCCAAATCCTTTGCTTGGTATGCTGATTGCTATCACAGATGTGAAACCCGCCAATGATCCAATTTTAAAGCCTTTCTAGGGATTCCGCAAGTCCCTTAATCAACACCAACTCCTTTCACTTCACCCTGAGACCTCACTTCTGCAGCGGGGGCAGGCAGGGCTGTGGGTACCATTCAGAGGCACAGGACAATTGAATGAAGGCGCCCTCGTTATGGGTTGCCTGTGCTGTCCCATTCGCATGGCCAGTCTGGTGTCTCCCGTACCTCCTTTACAAGAGCACTTTCGAGGTTCCCACCCGCCTACCTTCCCTGTTGTGCTTCAAAGTCCTGTTTGTGTCGTTTGCTCTGGGTCTGAAATTGTTCCTCAGATTCCCGCCCTGAAGGAGTTTACAGACATTGTACAAAGAAATTAATTAAGTAGATTTTCCATTTGCACAGTTTTAATGAATAAATGATGTTCCTATTTATCTGCTTTCTAATTATAACACAATTCAAAACATCTTGGTTTCCTGCATTCTGACAATGTTATTGTCAGTGCTGTTGCTGCTCTCACGGCACAGGTAATAATATTTTTTTAGATAGATGCCAGGTGCTGTATTCCATATTTATTATAGTGTGATCTGCATATTTTTCTCTTTTCATGTACTGCTTATCTGTACAAGAGCAGAAACTTAAATATAATGCTCTGCTTTAAAGAGTCTGGAAGGATTTCACAGACAGCCTGAGGATTTGTGGTCTGGTGGGGATATTGGGCCTGGCCGATGCAGTTCAGGGCCTGCAGAGAGAGGCCTGGGCCAAGGGGCCCAGTCAGCAGAACCCAACCTCACTCCTCCAAGCTGTCAGCAGGCCATGAACTCCAGCCGGGAGGATCAGTAGGAGTCCTGGCAAGGAAGCATGGTCAGAGATCCAAAGGCCAGCAAATCAGACGCTCTGGGAAGGCAGCACAGAAGCAAAAGAAGCAGAGCTGAGAACAGGACATAGGGTCTCTTCTGGCTGTGTCCCAGAGTTTTTGAGGTGAGCAGTCAGAAATCACAGGGGTTGTCATAAGTAGAGTTCAGAAGTCTCCAGAGAAACTCTGCCTTGAAGAGGTGTGAGCAGAGGTGCCAGAGGTCTACTTTTGGCCTTTCTGGGTGTAAGCAGAGGTGCCAGAGGTCTATCTCTGGCCTTTCTGGGTGCAGGGCAGCATCAGTATCCCTTCTGTCCTTGGCCAAGGAAGAACTATGGCCTGACCTCAGATAGGCATTTGAGTACCATCCAGTTGACAACTGGTTGTGGACCTTCCATGATGTGTCATCCATGGTTCCAGGTGCTAGAACCACACTTCTGCCTTCCAGGAGTTTATAGTACAGACTCTAGAAACTTCTTAGGGAGACTGCTCTAGCCACAGCAAATCACCTGGCTGCCTGGAAGGGGTATACTCTTGGCCTGCCTTAAAGTCAGAAGCTGTGGATATTATTGATCATGGACTATTAAGATTATTCTCCTCTTCTCCTTAGGCATTCCCTGTAACTCCAAGGGAAAGGTGGAGCCAGCAATCTTTATACCCTTTTGATTTTAGTTTCCTTCACTCTGTTGATTAAATTGTACTTTGGCCACATACCATGTTTATTAATGAGGCCACTGTTTAAGTGGTAATAAAGTCTAGTGTAATTGGCTTTATTGTTCCTGCTCAACCTCTCCGCTGGACAGAAGGTCAGTCAGACGCATAGGCACATGCTTATTTCACTAATATGGTGGCAAACCCCTTCAGCTTTTTTAATGCTTCCCTTACACCGTGTCTATTTTCTCTTAAATGGATATTCCTTCCTGGAAGCCATTTGTGAGCACATTACGAATGTGTACTGTATGCCAGGAATTGTGCTAGCTGCTGGAGTTTCGAATAAAGGATATTTCTTGTCCTTGACAAGTTTTTGGTTTACTGAGGGAGACCAAGAAACATGTGGGGATAGTCTTAGTTGGCTTGGGCTCCTATCACAGAATACCAGGCTTGGTGGCTCCAATATAATAGAAATCTATTTCTCACAGTTTTGGAAGCCCAGAAATCCAAGATCAAGATGCTGATAGATTCTGCATCTGCTGAGGCTCACGTCCCGGTCCAGACATAGCAGTCTTTTTGCTGTAACCTCACATGGTGGGAGAAGCGTCAAGGGAGCTCTCTGGCCTCTTCTTCTCAGGGCATTAAGCCCATTCATGAGGGCTCCATCCTTTTCTAATCACCTCCCCAAGGCCCCACCTCCAGATATCATCCCATCAAGGATTTGATTTCCTCGTATGAGTTTTGAGGAGCAACACACATCTAGTTTATAGCGAGGAGTAACGTCTAATCTAAATGTCTATTCTGATAAACATCTACTGTGATAAAGCTGAATATAGGTATTTTGAGAAAATTACGGTAGCCCAAGGGGGTAAAGGAAGACTTCTTTCACTCTGTGCTGAGTCTGATTGAGAGAGAGGAGTTTTGTTCTGCAATCCTTCCTTAAGAGAAATCACAGCCAACTAAATGTTGACAAAGTATAAGGACGAACTTTGAAACTGTCCAGGTTGCTCCAATATAAAGAAAGCTGTTTCATGAAATGGAGAGTTCCCCATCAAAGGAGGTAGCAAACTACTTGATACGAGTGTTTTTAAGAGGACTTAACAAACTAAAAGTGAATTAGCAAGGCAATCTTTAAAATCTCCTTGAATTCTTGAGACAGTGAGATTGCTAGCACTATTGGAAAAGTCCCGTGGGAGAAGGGGATATTGAGGTCCTTGATACCTACAAGATGCTAGTTAAGCAAAGAGCACTGGGAAGGAACTTTACAGGTCATGGGGCAGAATGAGTTGGGAGCTTAGACTCTGACGGATGCTCAGATCTAGGAACATGCACATGGACTCCCCAGCATGGATTTTGGCACACTCAGATCTGTCTTCATCCTTTCTAAGTTCTAGCCATTTAAATCAAGTAAGGCATTCCTTTTGGGAATTGCATTTATTTTCTGATACTGGAACAATCTGGTGCATATTGTTTTGCTGGGGGACACACGCTGCGCTCCAGCATTGCTTGGGAAGGAGGAATGGTGAGCTGTTAGAGCCAGGGGCCACTCGCATGGCATATGGTCAGCTTCACACTTAGCTTTGTGTCAGCCTTCTAGAGGAGAGGGTTAGATATGGAAAATACAGAAAAATCTCATACGGAATTCGACCAGCAACCTGGCAGTGAAGATCTTCTCTTTTGAACTCTATTTAAATGCACAGTTATCTTCCACTGCAGAAGAGGGGCAAAACGATCAACTCACCCCAGTGTAATTAGGGTGGCCTTAGAAAGACCTGAATCTGAATGACTCTTTTGCTTAAAATCTTTCATTTTTTCTTGATTGCCTTCACTATGAACCCCGAACTCCTTCGTGTGAAAGATGAGACAGTTAATGGCTAACCACATAGGCTCTAGAGACCTGTTGCTTGGGGACAAATGCTGATCTTAGGCCAGCTACGTAATTTCTCTGTGCCTCAGTTTCCTCATCTGCTAAACAGTGGTGTTTGGAGTAGCTCACAGCTTGCTGAATTTTTATAAGGACTAAATGGGTCAACACGTGAAACAAACATGTAAAACAGTCTCTGGCACACAAATGTGATCATTGCTGGATTTCTAAGCCCCCACTCACTGTGCATTTCTTTTTTTTTTTTTTTTAAGATTTTATTTATTTATTTGACAGCCAGAGATCACAAGTAGGTGGAGAGGCAGGCAGAGAGAGAGAGAGGGGGAAGCAGGCTCCCTGCTGAGCAGAGAGCCCAATGCGGGGCTTGACCCCAGGACCCTGAGGTCAAGACCTGAGCCGAAGGCAGAGGCTTAACTCACTGAGCCACCCAGGTGCCCCTCACTGTGCATTTCTTCAGAGCAACGGTCATGTGCTTCGAGTGGGCAAGTTCAGTGCACATCCCAGGGGAGGCCTGGGAGATGATACACGTGAGGCTGAAAAGTGTGATCTCTGGAGTTGGACTTGTTCAGTTCACATTCTGGTTTTATCACAGGAGTGTCCGCAGTGTGTAGCTTCCTAATCCTTGGCTTTCTCATCTGTGAAATGAGGGAAATAAGTGAGATAATATGTGCAAAGCCCTTAATTGAGAACAGAGTCTGCCACTAAAATCATTAGCTAACATTATCATTGGAGATCGGTATAAATGCTTGTAGAACCAATCTTCAGCTTGCTGACAGAGAATACCAGAACGTGTCCACTTTCCTTTTGTCCCTGTCCCTCCCTCACTGCCATGGTGGCCGGTCAGTTCTCTGCACCTCAGTTTCCATGCCTCGTATCTAGGGAAAATGCAGCCAAATGCTGACTTCCCAGGAGGACCAGGAAGATGGATGTTTATGTTTATAAAGTTGCTCTGAGCAACCTGAGGAAAATTGCATGTGAAAAGTACTGTTCTCTTCATGATTATTAATTGATCCCCCAACCACTCGTCACTTGGAATATGACTGATCCACAGACTCTGGAGGAAGATTTATCACATCCCCAAACCTATGGATGTGTCTTTCATTGAATGCAATTATCTCCCAGTGAATGCACACATCTTGAGTCCACCGCCTCTTACTCAATGAAATCATTAAGTCTCTTTGTAGGGAAGAGCCGTCAAAAGCCACCTGATGAAAAATGGCCATGGGTTTGTATTTGGGTTTAATGATACAATATCTGCTATTGGAGAGTTTCAAGGATATTGTTCTGTTGTTTCTGATTCCTTGCTGTTGTTTTGTGTTGTGTTGTGTTGTGTTTTTTTGTTTTGTTTTGTCTTTTCATCCTGCGCTGCCTTGTTATTATTTTAGGATGTAGACTACACGTGTATGGATATCCACGTGCCTCTTCTTAGAACCACTTCATGGGTAGGAGCCTGCCATTGTAGGAGAGAACATATTTGAGAGGAGGAGTGGCAGAGTCAGCCATGTGTAGAGATGGCCGTCTGCAACTCCCCCTTCTTGAAATCTCTATCGTGAGAGAGAACTCCCAAAGAATTATGAATCCTCGTCTCCTAGAAGCCACAATTCAACACAGAACTCTGTTTCCTTAAAGGCAATGTCAGAGCTGTTAATGCTCTGTTAGCTGTAAATAGACTTAGCAAGTAGAAACTAAAATTCAAGGGAGGGAGTAAGGCCAGTAAGGCTGAGACAAGCTACACGGTGGGGAAACCTCAGGGTACATTGTAAGGGCAGGAGGAGTATTATAGGGAGGAAGGGAACCCACCAAGGAGAAAATGGGCTCCTTCAGAGATCTGCCTCTGCTGAGAGAGCAAGCATGGGTTGGGGCTGGTGGCATACATTACCAGGGAGAGCAATTTCTGTGGGCTGAATTCCACCGGCAAGAGAATATGGTTTCCACTAATAAGGAGAAAGCAGAAAATAGGGTGGAGGACACATACTGAAAGGGACATCTGTGGTTAAGAGGTAGATTCTTCTCAATTCCAAGTCCCTGGAATATCTTGTTTATGAGATAGTGTCCTGAACTGTCACAATGGCCATAGAGTAACAAAGTGCCTTTGGTTGATCCCTCAAGCGATTCATGAAAATTAACTACAGTCAACATTATATCATTTTCCAGTGGCCCAGTCTTTGACTCCATGTGCCAAGGCTGAATGGATGAAAGCTCTCTGTGCAGATGTCCTTCCTCAATGAACATTTCCTATAGCTTTGCTGTATTTATTCACAAGCAAAGTGAACATTAGAAATTAATGGAATGGAATAGTGTCTTGAGTGACTGGGGTAGAAGATGGATTTCATATCACATAAAATATATTCTTCTATTCCCCTTTTAATAAGAAGCAGGCAATATAAATGAGAAGTAGAAACATCAAAGCAGAGGCAGTCCTAAGTGTAACTTGCCATTGCTTGAGGATGGGATCACGTAATTGCAGTGGAGAAGTTCTGTTTTTCCAAATACTTGAGTGGAAGAAAAGTCAGTTCCAAAAGACCCAGGAACTTACTTGTCAATATATTATTTCATATTTTGCTTGACAAAGAGAATTTTGATTTAAACATATATGGGCATGGTACTTCAAGCAGTCACATCTCTGCTTTGGTTGTTTGGTTGTCATTAACAGTTACATGAAGTACTTAGGGCCTGGGATCTTGCCTCCCATCTAAAAGATATGGAGACTGAGGCCAAAGCCTTCTTTCTCCCTATGCTCTTTCCATGCAATGTTGCCTCTTTCGTTTTCTGTCATTTTTGCAAGATGCAATTTTTTTTAGTTCTAACTCAAGTGCTTTGTACTTGTCAAAATATTAGAAATCTTGATGTATATGGACAAAAGGAAGAAGTAACCTTATTAACGCAGCAGGGTATGGATCTAGCCACTAAACAAATAACAAAAATTTGAAGTCCTAAGTGATAAGTTGGCAACATGAACTTGTAAGGGACAAAAGATTTCTAAGTGGGCTCCCAGGGTGGGCATCAGAGATGTTCCTTATATTCACCTGGATAAGATACAGCCTCCTCCTTAATAATAGCACAAGAGATCCATAGAACTTGTGGGTTTATGAAAAATTTTAAGAAATCATTCAAGATTTCAACTTTACTGTGAAATGAATTTTATGTAAGTTTCTAACTTACGTACAGATGCAAGAATACAATGACTTATCAATAATGCAGTTTCACAGTGGTGTAATTCTGGAGCTGTTCACCGATCATTCCTCCCTAAATCATCACTGAGTACTTACAGAGCAGTGTTGAAGGTCTTCTTCCTGTCCAAGACCTGATC
Source organism: Enhydra lutris kenyoni (assembly GCF_002288905.1). Classification (NCBI taxonomy): domain Eukaryota; kingdom Metazoa; phylum Chordata; class Mammalia; order Carnivora; family Mustelidae; genus Enhydra; species Enhydra lutris. The sequence continues at coordinate 29,230,248 of NW_019154102.1, forward strand.
AATCTTTTACTCTTGATTTGTTCTGATTCTTTTTCTCTGACTTCCATTGTTATTTCTAAGTTTAAGTCAAATCACTTTATGTTACTCTAGGTAGGTTCATCTCTCTATCTGTAGTTGATCAATAGTCCTGAGATATTTTGCCTTAACCACAGTCTTCATTAATTGTATTACTCTTTTTCTTTGTTTCTAGTTTATTCATTCACTCATCCTAAAAATATTTATCAAATTCTTACACCATGTTAGGTTTTTTTTTTTTTTTGGTTTGTTTTTTTGTTTGTTTGTTTTTCCTGCTCAGCACTATTAACATTTTGAGCTGAATAACTCTTTGTTGTGGGAGACTGTCGTGCATGTTGTAGGATGTGTTGTAGCTTCACTTGCCCTTACTTGTTGATGTTATAACACCTCTCCTCCAGCTGCGACAGCCAAAAATGTCTCTAGACATTGCCAGATATCCCTGGGAGACAAAATCACTCCTGGTGGAAAACCACTGGTTTATGTCAATCACTCTTCTAGACCCTGTGGATACAGAAGTGAACAGAACCTCAAAATTGTACACATGCATACGTTATAAAATGTTGGTATAAAAAAATCTCCTGGTTGCTGCCTATGTTTTCTGCCTGAGAGGAATGATCCTATGTAAAATCTACTGCATGCCGGAAAGATGCAGGAAGATAGCCAAAGGGTATAGATGGCAGCGAAAGGCGTTTTCTGAGTTAAGTTCTCCCCAGAAGACTCTTCTAGTCTACCTTCAAAGCACTTTTCCTCCATAGTCATTCATCCATTCATCTAAGAAATATTTACTGATAGTCCACTGGGTCCTAAACATGTTATGATGGTTGTTTCCTTTTCTGACTTTGACTGGCTTTATCCATAACTTCCGTCCCTAGGCACTAGCCCCGGTTGGGAGAGATTAAATTCAGTTACAGCATCGTGCTACCTCCCTGGAGCATTTCTATTGAACTGCCATGTGCCTATTCCATATAGAATATACAAGAGATCTAGAAACTCATGATCCAATTAAACAACAAATTAGTGTCTGCTCTCTGTGAGGTACACAAAGCAGAGTAATGGGATGCACCTTTCCCTTAACCATGAGATATTTTAGAAGTTAGAGCATTTTGTTTCCCAGAAGTACAGGGAGCATTTGCCCAGGAGATCAAAGTCTAAAAGAGAGTAGAGTTCATGGTGGAAGCCTCAAAGACTCATTCCCCTTCAAAGACTTACCCCCATGGTGTAATGTGTGTATGGCTTTAGAGAAAGGGGTTTTCTTCTTCTTCTTCCAAAATTCTTCATTTGCAACACTTATGCCTTCGGCTTGATCTTGGTTGCTGTGGCATAACGAAGAGTGATGTAATTTCTTTACCACTCCTCCCACTGAAAAGTGGAGTCACTTTCCCCTCCTTTTGAATTTGTTGGTTTTGACTGATAGAATGAAGCAGAAGCAAGCTGCATAACTTCCAAGCCCAAGTCTTAAGAGGTCTGCAGCTTCTACTTTTTGTCCTTTGGGATGCTTCCTCTCTGAATCCAGCTTCCATGCTGTGAAAAACTTAGCCATACAGAGGACAAGTGAGGCTTTTTGACTTACAGCCCTAGCCTCATTCCCAGAGTCAACGAACCCCACCTGGCAGCTGCATTACTGAGGCTACCTGGGAAGGTTGGGTTGTCCTGGAGCCCCAGTCATTAGCACAGGGAGCACAGGGGAGCTGTTCTTGTTGAGCCCTGCCCATACTGCAGAATTGTGAACAAATTAATAATGATTTTTGGTGCAAGCCACAAATCTGTGGAGTAGATTATCACTCATCAGTAGATTCAGAAGATAAGCAAGACAGTTGCTGCTGAAAGTTTCTTTCCTCTTAATTCTACTTTCTGCTCATTAGAAAGTAAAATGCCTATTGGCTCTGTTGACTGTCCCAGCTATAGGGGTTTAAATTTAGCTTCTCAATTCAAGTTCTTCTCTATCCTTAATGAATTTTCTTGCCTTTGGGAAGTAAATGGACTAGCCTTTAATACTCTCCAGCTCACTCCTCCTTGCTCTCACTAGGGGCTTAATTTGGGATACTAAACCTTCACTTTAACTAGTTAACCAAAAAGATTAATTTTTCTAGTTACAGAACCAATTTGTAACAAAAGCTTTTAAAACATAGGGATGTTGTCAGTAAGGGGTAAAGGCCCAAGATAAAAATGGAAGTGGATGCAAACACTCCAGTTGGGAGCTGTGGTCCTAACTGAGGGCATCAGGATCAGGAAATGACCACTCAACAGCCACGACGAACTCTTAAAGGACTCCCTCTCAGACTTCCTCATAAACTGCCCCTTGTAAATCATTTTTAGGAGCTTCCAAATCCCTAGCTTTCAGTAAAGTCTTGCTGAGATGCCCTGTATGCTTTTCATATATAAAATATTTAATGGTCAACCCAAGCCCCTTGTAGCAGGCCAATGCATTCCCTCTCCCGTTTTTGCAAGAGTCATTTATACCATGTGGTGGACTTCTCAGCCCCTATCTCCCCCCACCCACCCAACCAATCCTGTTATGATGTTCGTTTGTCACGTGCGGTACTATGGTTCAGTAGAGAACACAATTGATATGCTGTCAAATTGCTCTTGACAGAGTGGTTTTAAAAGCTTTTAGGGAGGATGTACAGGGGGAAGTTTTGTCTTCATGGAGTCAGTGTGGCTCATCTGTCTGTATTAAATGTCTAACAGTTACACTGAACAAAAATGGCATTTTAAATAAGAGTAAGTACTGCTTAACTTTTTAATGTCATCCTTCAGACCCAAGGACTTGATTTTTTTTTGTTAATGTACATCGTTCAATTTATAATATAGGCTGGCTTTCTTTCTGTCCTCTTTCTTCCTTTGCTAATGTCTAACTCTCTCTATTTCCAGCTTTTTTGGAATCTTTTTCTCTTGAGATATTTGGAAATTTTTTTTCAAAGGACACTAGCAGCTTTCTTTATGCACAGATTTCAAGGTAGCCAGTCTCGTCTGGATGCAGGGGGCTGCAGAAGCTGGTATTATCACTACCGGCAGCAGCAAAGACTAGGACAGTTGGGAAGGGAGGTCATGTAGGCAAGAAACACCTAGAGAACACTAATGGCAGACAATACCTGATCCGGTGGCATGATTCAACCCTTGCAAAGAATTCAGCTTCCATGAGACCTTTTAGGGCTGGAGGGGTACACGCAACAGGTGCTCACCTATCCAGGTGAGCAGTCCTGGAATGGGGCAGTGCAGGTGGGAGAGCTGCGGAGGCCCTGGACGTCAAGGGTGGGTCTTACCACGAGGCAACTTGTTGCAACCACAGGCTTTTATTGTGCGAGAGTTAATTTTTGGGGAGTGTGGTTTACCCCAACTCTTGGCCAAATTTGAGTTCTGTTCCTCCAAAGCTTTGAACGTTTGTGAAGGTATGCTGTATGGACTGTAGTTTTCCACAGGTTCCACTGGGGAAAACAATCTTCCTTTTCAAAGGAGAACCCAGAATCTCCCAGGTGTGGCTTTAGAAAGAGCCTTTCCAGATGAGGAGGAGAAGTTCACCGGTGGCTTCGTCTGTGCCCTGATTGGATTTTGCCCTTCCTCTCTGCTGCTGACCTTCTACCCCTCTGGTCAGTGAAAAATCTCACCACTTGATGAATCACTAGCCCTGCTGTGCAAGCTGGAATTTACCAAATTAAAAGAAGTAAAATTCAGAAAAATCTTGACATTCTGACTGATGAAAGTTTCTGGTCCTGTTGCAATTTATAATATAAGCTTTCTTCTTTCCTCCTGTCTTTCTTCCATTACCAATGTCTAAATGTCTCTATTTTCAGTTCATTTGGTGAAATCTTTTTCTCTTAAGATGTTTGGAGATTTTATTTTATTTTTTTACTTATTTGACCTTGTTCCAGGACTCATTGCCCCTAGGAAATGTGCTATTCACACTCTCAGTGAGACATTTATCTCTGTAGATGGATACGGACCCACATACACATGTGCCACAGCCATTCATTAAGGCTCAACTCAGAACTCCAATGTCACCTTCCCTGTTCCCCCAGCCGGTGATGAGTCCTTCTCCTTGCATGCCGGGACTTTTCTGTATTCCCAGACCCTGTAGTTCTCTAGGCATTAAGCAAGTGGAATACCCCTTAAAATGCACCGTTTGTATAACATTCCCATGTACCCACAGGCCTGACAGAGTTAATCAAAGAGATTGCCTGAGTAGGCACTGGAATTTCAAGCAGCTAATTCCTTTCCAAGTCATGCTGGTTAGCTTTGCCTTGAAGATCTTCACCTCTGGATTCAGGGAATAATCAATGAGATTGAAAAACCAGGATTAAAAAATAAAAGGAACACAGTGTATTCACTTTCTGAAGATTTATTAGACCATGACCTAAGCTACAGATGATCAATTACAATTTTAAGGGACAATCACGATCTCGTTTAAACATAAAGACTACGGCAGGAGAATAAGCAGGACCTCCAGAGTGTCCACCCCAAGCCTGTTCTTCATCATCTCCATGCTCACCTGTTTCCCATTGGCTTCTTGGATCTTGGGCTGGTCATCGCCAGGCTCCCGAGGCTCCAAGAATATCTGCTCAGGGTCTGATTAATATGACCAAGTGCTTTCTGGCCACACTGTGGAAAACCTTTTCGGAGATGGCTGCAAAGCTTTACTACTGCCACCACTGATCCTGCTGTGATGTACCTTCATTTGGCTTGAACACCAAGGGACTGCTTGTAGCTCTAGATTAAGCTCAACCTGACTGTCCCCCCCCTCCCTCTCTTCATCCTCCTCTTCTCATTCTCTCTTCTTCTCAAGGCACCTCTTTCTAACTTCTAAGTTCCATCTCAAACCTCAGTCCTCCCCGAGATTTCCTTTTTGGGTCCCTTCCTCAAGGTCACATTCTCACTGGCCCTAGGTCCCTTCTTCAGCCCCAAGAACCATGCTGTCTGCCCAGTTGCTGACACTGGCCTCACATCTTTCCACTCAGGAAGTGATGGTAACTGAGGCTCCTGGGTCAGACGTTTGGAGTCAGACCAGGAAAAGTCCAGAATGCCACACCAAGGAGTCTCGGCTTCTTTAGGCAGCGCAGAGTCTCTGGTACTCGTGTGTCTTCCATTCCAAGCTACAGCTTGAAGGATACTCGGATCTTTGAACCATGTGCACTTGAGAAGGACTTACAATCTCTCAGGGGACCATCAGGGGGAAAAACCCCACAAGGTATAACTATTTCATTTAAATGAACACTGGTATTTGTTCAGAGTATTATACACTGGAATTGCCTACTTAAAGCAGAATACAATGCTGCAATAAAAATTTTGCCCTTTTTCCCTTTGTGGTTTCTGAAAAAGGGTATTTAGACTGATCCAGTACATTTTCGTTCACCTTGGAAAAATATGCCACCCTTTCATTTCCATGCAGATCACGGAATTGTTTGCTTTTTAATGTTAGATCTGACAGCAGGTAGGTAGTCTGCTGGGACACACAGAGGGAAACAGTCTCTTAAAAGTAAAGCTGAAAGCTCAGCCTATTTCCCACATAGTTAGCTATCTAGAATCAACGGAAGTCCAGTCCTCAGCAAAAATGAAGAAAGGCGGGGCCTTTTCTTCACTCCAGCCCCTTATTATTCTTTCCAAATTGCTCTAGAAATCTACAGGGGATCTGTGGGTCTAGTTTCCTCTCCCTCTGCCATGCCCTTCTCTCCACGCCTCTGTGCTGGGCAGTTTCCTCCTAGGTTCTGTGCCTTCAATCTGCACAGAAGCCTGTGTTTCCTTCTTGCAGGGCCACCTGTATTTCCCTTCCACACCAATATGCCGTCCCTCTTCCTTTGGGACAGTGATGCTGAGATATCCCCCCATCGGGTCCTGGTGGATTCACGTTCACACCAAACCTGGGCACACATCTAGATATGGGATTCACTCTGCCAAGTGAAGGGGAATAATTTCTCTTGGGCTACATTCTTGGGTGTGGTGTAGAATTAAGGGCTGTGGACTAGGAGTTCTAGCGCTAAAATGATTGTGAAATATACAGCAAGAGCTACAAAGTAGAATCTGTTTACATGCCGCCTTTCAGGACTGTAACAGTGACCCACAAGTTCCTTCCGGGCTTGCTCTGAGCATTTCCAGATGTTTCTTATTCTTCTTGGCAACACAGAATCTCTGCTATTGTCTTATACCTTTTTCTCCTTTTTGTGCAGCCCTAGCTAACACCTGAAGTGGAGCTCTGCCACCAGCATCCTTGGTATGCACCATGACTATTGGCTAAACTTTAATGGTTTGCTGGTCCCAATTTCTATGTGACTACTGACAGCACCCATTGTTTTTGGCAAGTGTGGTTGTGCCTGATATCTAGGGTACAGTTGCTCCTGCCAGTGTTGCCTTTTCCATTGCCAGCTCTAGGCCTTTCATCCTTCACTGCTTCTACCAACTTCGCTGCTGCCACCACCAAACTCACTGACGCTGCTGTACTACTCATGGCTTCAGGGCTGTGTCCGTGGGGCCCTCTGAACCCTGTGTTTCTCCTTCCCTACAAAATGCAGGCTATGCAATAAGGGGTCAGGAGGCAAGGATAAATCTCTTTAACAGGCTGTGTGCCCAAATAATTGGGGTACTCGATTTTTTTGCTCTTCTAGACTGTGGTTTTATAAAATTAATTAAGACTATCACATCCCCCACAACCCTTCCAAATTGCATAGTCTATAAGGCTTTTTAGCAGAGACCCAGGACCAAAGAGGAGATGGCATAAGGCAGATGGCATAAGCTCGTGGCAGATCCTAGGGAGAACCAAGGCTTTCTGACATCTTGATCCATGGCATTCTGTGTTCCATGAGTGAGCCTGTGTAGGCTGGCATGAAAAGCCATGCGTGTGCGTGTGTACATTTGTCTGTGTACATACATGGTTTCTGTATCTTTTATTGGTACTACAGGTTTTTCAGAACACGAGCTAGCTCTAATTATGATTCCATGAACCCACAAGCATATACTCCAATGTCAAGTTGTGGGATTCCATAAATGTTTGATGAAGAAAAATTTTAAACAAAGTTTTCCATCCAGAGTACTTTTCATTATTAAAAGCACCAAATGATGAGGGAAAAAGTGCTTAATATTCCACAGCAATTCCACCCAGTCAGCACATCAAAAGTTACCAAAAAGGGACAAGAGAAATCAAAGAAATGCAAATTAATATGATGTCACCACCTTGCCTTTATTGTGCTTAAAAAAGAAAAAAAGAAAGAAAGAAAAGAAAAGAAATGAAAAATTTCCCATTGACACAAATGTATTTTGTTCTAAAAATACTGGTAAGGTGAGGAGGACACTGGGATGATTGTATTTACCCAAGTCCCAGCTCAGGTCTTACCTACTTTCCTTCCAGAATTCAGGGATCTTTTTCTTTTTTTTTTTAAAGGTTTTATTTATTTATTTGACACACCGAGATCACAAGTAGGCAAAGAGGCAGGCAGAGAGAGAGGAGGAAGCAGGTTCCCCGCTGAGCAGAGAGCCCGATGTGGGGCTTGATCCCAGGACCCTGAGATCATGACCTGAGCTGAAGGCAGTGGCTTTAACCCGCTGAGTCACCCAGGTGCCCCCAGAATTCAGGGATCTTTAGGCATAACTTTAAGAATTGGAAAATTAATAAGCCCTTAATAATTAGATTGTCCAAAATAATAATAATAATAATAATTGGATTGTCCTTGCTTATCCTGCCTTTCCTTTAAGAACTCTAGCCCCTTATTATTCTTTCCAGATTGCTCTAGAAGTCTCCAGGAGATCTGGGTTGTTTTTTTCCCTAAAACTAGCCATTATGACAACCATGGGCCTTTGAGGGGCCATCCTTCTCCCCCAGATCACTAAGCTAAGGTCTCCAGCAACATCCAGCGCTGCACTTGGCAGACAGGCCACCAGTGCCGACTGAGGTGCTGCCTCCGATGCTTGTGACCAGAAGAGCCACCACTTCTGTGCTTCGGGCGTCCATGCTGAATATGCACATATCCAGGGCTGAAAGTGCTGTTGTCGGGATCTCTCAGTGTCCATCAAGGCTCACGGAGGGGGCTTTTCCTCCTGAGAGCAGCGTCTATTCCTGTCCTTTCCAATATTTGTCATCCAGCCCCTCCTGAGTGCCATTTCTTCAAGGCAAAACATGATCAGTGGTTTTTGTTAGATTAAAAGGATCCTTCCTGGAATGTTACCCTCCCAAGTAAGATCATTTCTCCCATTGACTCAGATGCACCCAGTGGTCATGAAACGGCTGTCATGATTGTACCTGCTGTTGGCCTAGTGTGGAGGGAGGGGTCGTGCCTTCCTGGCAAAGGTGACTTCCCAGTTCATCTGTACAGCTCCCTCCGCTGTTCCCCCTCTTCCTACAGGCTTCCTTTCTCCTTGCCTTCCATTGCTGTGGACTAGGGAAGGAGCACAGCCAGACCACGGGAACCAAAGCCCATGACCATAAAGGTAATAGGAGCAGATGAGGTAGGCAATGTGCGCAGTGGCACGGTAATTTTAAAGGAGGAGAAGGAGAGGAAGAAACCTCCCTTTTGCTTCTTTAGAGAAAACACTGAATCTTTGTTTAGATTTAGGGAGTATTGTGGGAATAGTCGTAGTTGTAGTATGTTCAAATTGCATGGTTCTCCCTGAAATATTAGAGTGAATATAGGGCAGTGATACGAACACAACTTTTCACTTTGCCTCTCCATTTCCTAGCTGTGCAACCTTGGACAAGTTACTCAGCCTCTCTGTGCTTCACTTCTTTCATCTGTGATATGGAGATAATGCTAGTGCCTGTCTCATAGGACACTTAAAAGAAAAATATAAATCAAGGAGAGCCTAGACTTGTGCCTGTCACATAATTAGTACTCATTAAATATTAGCTATGACTCTGAAATTTGCTATTATGATTATTATTACTATTTAGGCACTGCTACCCACACTTAGTTTTGCAGTTTATTTGGTTTGATTATTTTTCCATAGACAAAGACTATAGCTCTTGAGCTATGAAGCTTTTTTTTCTGGTGGTATTTTAGAAAGATATGAAATGACATCTCAGAAGAGCCTCTAGCTATTGGAAAGGTGAATCGCCCATTGTTTTAATTAGAAGGGATATTTTCAGGTGGTGCCCTGAAAAGTGAGATGATGTTTTTGAAGAGACGCTGCTACCAGGGAGATATCTTATCAAGGTGTGGGTTGCCACAGCGCCGAGAGCCACGTTCCAGGAATAAACCAAACTGGGAAATATTCTGAGCATGGAGTGTGATTATGAGAAGAGAACCCAAAAACTTCTGACATTAAAGTGATTTTCCTGGTGACAGAAAGTTCTGTTCTGTTAGCTCCTCTGGTTACGTAATCATTTTAGGCCTCCATGGGTTTTCCATGTGTTTGTCAGGATGGACCAGATGATGCTGAGAAACCAGCCAACCTTCAGTTCCAGCGACTTAACACCACAAAGAGTTATTTCTATTCCAGATACCTGTCAAGTGGGGGACTCCTGGGGGGATGGGCCATGAGATCCTGCTGCATATATTAGCACCAGGCTGATGGGACCTCCATTGGTAACAACAGCTATTCTGAAACTTGGTGAAATTTTGAGCTCTTTCACATTTTTAAAAAATATCGTCCTCCTAAGGCACCATTGTTTATGTGGGCTGTGTCTATAGATATTTATTACATGGTAGATTAAAACTGAGATTTAAAAAATTGTAAATTTAAAGCATCTGCCTTAGGCCCGGGTGGCTCAGTCCATTGAGCCTCTGACTTTAGCTCAGGGCATGATCCCAGAGCCCTGGAATCAAGCCCCACATCATCAGCAGGGAGTCTGCTTCTCCCTCTGTCCCCTTCCTCCACCCCCACTCGTACGTGCGTTTTCTCTCTCTCTCTCAAAAATAAACAAAAACCTTTTAATAAATAAATAAATAATTATAAGTTTATTTAAAAAAGAGTGATCAACTCTTGTGTTTTAACTACCCACTAGTGAAGAGAGATTCCTGTGTTCTGATCACCCCCGCTGGGGATGGATACATTATGTGTCGGATGAGATCACAGCGGTTTGTGAGTCACATACAGTCACAGGGTTTGCGGGGGAGGAGGATGCCACTTCAGTGCTCTGAGGCCACCACGGCTCAGATTTTCCTGTACACAAGTCACCTGGGGTTTGTCTAGAGGCAGATTCTGATTTGGTGGTTCTGGGGCAGGCCAAGATTTTGCATGTCTAAGGAGAGGCAGATGCTGCTGGTCCTGGATCCACACTCTGAATTGTAAGGCTCTAAACCCAGTTCTAACATAGATCCTCCGGGGGGCCATTTCCCTTGATGGTTTACCTCTAATTCCAGAAGAGACTTTAGCTGCTCTTGCATTTAGAGCCCACTATTCGGAAATCACCGTGAATCCCGTTCACTATGCACTTTGTATCACCAGCATATTGGAAAATGCTCCAGAGTTCAAGAGATATATATGGGACAGTTTCCTGTTTCTCTTAAAACTGTCTAGAAACTGTTAGGGTAAATTCCCCTCTCCTAATCTGCAGTAACTCTCTTAACAAAATGTCTACAGACATTTTTCAGTTGCTTTTATTCACTTTTGAATAAAACTTTCAGTTTCTAAAGCTCTCTGTTTCTATCATGTGTGCCTCAGAGCTGGTCGTCTCTCCACTGGGGTAGTCCAGTGAGGTTCGAAAGGAAAGGGTAAAGGGCAGCTTGGTCATGTCCCCTTGTAATGCTGATGCTAGTGGGCTAGAGCAAAGGGAGACAGGAGAGACTAGAGTCTCCTCACTTGACCTGAGCAAGTTCCTCTCTTTCTGGCTATCCGTGACACTAGGCAGATTCACTCTCTGAGGACTCAGCACAGCGAGGTGTTAAGTATACCACATGCATTGCTGATGGGAGGTGTCGCTCTGAGCAGCTGCCTGATCGCCCCGCTCCCCTTGGCCACATCCTCCAGCTGGAAGCAAATCCTCTTAATCCTTGAACTGGAGCTGGAGTGGAAATAGTGAGATCACCTAATTTACCTCCTCAGGACTTTGGATCCAGACAGTATCTGGCGTTCCTGCTTCTCCAGAATGGGGAACTCCAGGGAAGGGAGACACTCCAGTGTCTGCACTGGCCCATCGTGTTTTCTGTTTCTTCTCTCTGCAAGTCAGATAGTACACTAGCTCTGTGTGTGTGTGTGTGTGTGTGTGTGTGCGTGTGTGTCTGTGGTATATGTGTGTATCACAAAAGAATGAAATGTAAATCTTTCCTTGTTGCAAATTCTTCCAGTACTTCCAGGTTAGCCTCTTGGTCTCAGGGTAGGAAAAGATAATCTTCCATCCTCTAAAAGAGAAGACAAGTGAAACAAAGAGCTGCTTCTAATAAAAACTATAGTTTCCAAAAATGCTCATACCTTGCTCCCCACTTTGTCACTTATATTGAGCAGAAAGGTGGGAGGGGTGGTCTGTGGGAGGAATAGTTCTGCAACAATTGACGATAAGCCTCGTGGGAATGGGACAGCCTCATGCGTGATAGGTCCCTACACGTCAGCTATGAGGAAGCCGGTGCCTTTATTCTCAACATTGGGACTTAAATGCAATTGCAAGACAACTGGAAAGGTCCTAGTTGATGGCCTTTTAGATATGTCTATGTATTGCGTCAGGTCTGATCGATCATCAGTCAAATGTGGATTCGTGACCATTTTTTTGTTTATCAAAACCACACCAAGCAGCACTTGGGCAGATGAATGGTTTCTAATTTTTTTTTTTTTTTTTCTCAGCTGTTCTGATGCTGTGTACACCAGAATCAGGCCAAGGGAGTGTCGTTTTTCTAATTTGCTGACACCTGCTGTGTCTTGAGCATGTGTGATACAACCATAGGGAGAAACAGACACGTTTAAAAGGGAATGGTGTGGCTGTGACATTTGCTCTTATTTTACACGTTTGTGTTCACAGATGCAGAGCCCCATAATTTGCAGCTACCCTCCACCTCTGTTCTGAATAAGATGATGACTGTAGAGGTTGTTCTTGCCTCAGCTGGGGGCGGTGTTCCCTAATTGAAGGTCAGAAACTAGGCAGAAAGTTTCACACTCCTCTTTTGCATCCATTGGAATTCAAGCTCTCTTATAATCAGATTTTTTTTTTCTTTCTCTACTATGTAGTTTGTTAAGGCTCTCAGGAGATTTCAAACATGAAATTGACCCATCAGTCAATTAGGTGAAAAGCAGCTTATTTTTTTTAACATAACCACTTCATATGACATCCCTTCAATTGATGTGCTTTTGAATAAAATTGTCAGAAATAGCCCATTCCACCTGCTTAATTATGAACCAGAGTGATCATCAGAGAGCATGGTTTCCTCGAGGGCTGAGTTCCTTCTATGCCTTCATCCACCAATTTTCTGGATCAGTGGTCTTTAAACTTTTGACTCAGGCATACCCCTGAAAGAGTTTTGAAATAGTGTGTACTATTTCAAACATTTTACTTTTTTTAATTTGGAAATAATTGTAGATTCACATGTAAGAAGTAATACATAGAGGTCTTTTAATACCTTTTGCCCAGGTTCCCTCAGTGGTAACATCTTAACAAAACTATAGAACAATATTGCAACCGAGATTTTGACATTAATATAGCAAGATACAGAACCTATCACCACAAAGATCCATCATGTTTCCTTTTTACAAGGATACCTACCTCCCTCTCAACCCTGTTCCCTCTTTAACCCTTGGCAACCACTAATCTCTTTCCATGTCTGTAAATTTGTCACCTCAAGAATATTATATAAATGGAATCATTTGCTGTATAACAATTGCAAATTGGCTTTTTTTCATTTAGCATAATTCTCTGAAGACTCATCCAGATTGTTCTATGTCAACAGTTTGACTATTTACCCTTTGAGAAATATGTAGGCTATTTCTTGGTTTTGGCTATTATAAATAAAGTTCCTGAAAGCATGGTGTCCAGGTTTTTGTGTGAAGAGAAGACTTCATTTCTCTGGGATAAATGCCCAGGAGTGCAATTCAAATGTTTAGTTTTTTAAGCAATTGCCAGACTGCTTTTCAGATTGGCAACAACATGTTACATTCTCATCACAATGCGTAGAGTGATTCAGTTTCCCCTCATCCTCACCAGAATTCAGTATGTTCACTTTAGGAAAAAAAAAAAAAAATTAGTGGTGCCTGGGTGACTCAGTCAGTTAAGCATCCCACTCTTGATTTCAGCTCAGGTCATGATCTCAGGGTTGTGACCTCGAGCCCCACATCAGGCTCCATGCTGGGTGTGGAGCCTGCTTAAGATTCTTTCTCTCTCCCCCATCCTCTGTGCCTCCGCTGCCTCCCTCTCTTTAAAACAAATTTTTTTTTTTTAAATAATAAATAAATAACCATTCTGGTAGGTATGTAGTGATATCTCAAAGTGGTTTTATTTTGTATTTTCATAATGGTTAATGATGCTGAACATCTGTTCATGTTCTTATTTGCTAGCTGTAGGTCCTCTTGGTTGAAATGTCTCTTCATGTCTTTAGCCTATTTCTAATTGAATTGTTTGCTTTTACTGTTGAGTTTTGAGACATCTTCGTATATTCCAGATATTAATCCTCTGTTGGATATATATTTTTCAATATTTTCTGTCACTCTCTGGGTTCTCTTTTAATCCTCTTAACAGAGCCTTTTGCAGAACAGAAGTTTTTATTTTTATTTGTTTTAAACATTTGATTTATGTGTTTCAGAGAGAGAGTGTGAACAGAGCGAAGGGCAAAGGGAGAGAGAGAGGGAGAGAGGGAGAGAGAGAGAAAGAGAGAGAGAAGCAGACTCCCTGGTGGGTGCAGAGCCCCACCTGGGGCTCCATCTCACTATCTCACAACTCATGAGATCATGACCTGAGCCAAAACCAACCACAAAATCAACCACTCAACTGACTGAGCCACCCAAGCACACCAGAACAAAAGTTTTTAATTTGATGAATTCTAATTTAACTTTTTATTTTTTTTACAAATTATTTTTCTGGTGTCAAGTCTAGTAACTTTACCTAACCCTAGATCCTAAAAGTTTTCCCCTATTTGTTCCAAAAGCTTCGTATTTTTCCATTTTCTGTTTATGTTATGATCAGTTTGATATTAATTTTTTTGTATAAGGTGTGAGATAGGTCAAAGTTCACTTTTTTGCCCGGATATTAAGTTGCTTCATCACCATTTGCTGAAAAAGCAACACTTCCTGTTGAATTGCTTTTCTACCTTTGTCAAAAATCATATGGGCATATTTGTATATATTATGTCAAGATTCTCTGGTAAGTTCCACTGATATATGCTTCTATGTCACCACCAATATCACACGATCTTAATTGCCGTAACTATAAAATAAGTTGTGACATTGAGTAAATGGATTCTTCCCACTTTGTTCTTTTTCAAAATTATCTTAGGCTTTTAGTTCTCTTGTCTTCTCATATACATTTCAGAATAAACTTATCTGTATTTACAAGAAATTTTGCTAGAATTTTTATAGGAATTATATTGCCACTATGTCAGTTTGGGGAGAATTGACATTTTTATTATGCTGAATCTTACAACCCATGAACACAGTATGTCTCTCTATTAGATCATTAAATTTTTTTCATCAACATTGTATAGTTTTCAGCATACAGATTTTGCATCTGTGTTGATAGTTTTACATCAAAGTATTTTTGTAAGTGATTATATATGGAATATTTTAATTTTAGTCTCAAATGTTTATTACTAGTATAAGAAATAGAATTGTGTTTTGTATATTATATCCTACAACCTTGCTGAACTCACTTATCAATTCTAATAGTTTTTGGTAGATACTTTAAGATTTTATATATAGACTGTCATTCCATCTGCAAACAGGCTTGTTTCTTTTTTTCCAATCTGTATACCTTTCATTTCCTTTTCTTGTTTTATGCACTGGCTTGAACTTCTAGTACTATATTAAATGAGAGTGATAAGAATAGACATCCTTGTTCCACATTCTCATGAGAAAAGCATTCAGTCTTTCAATATTAAGTATAACGTTTGCTGTAAGTTTTTTCCTTTTTCCTTTTTTTTTTTTTTTTTGTAGATACTCTGTCCGATTGAGGGTGTTCCCCCTCTTATTTTTCTGAGAGTTTTTATCAAGAATGGGTGTTGAGTTTTGTTCATTGTTTTTTCTGCATCAACTGATATAATCATCTGATTTTTCTTCTTTAGCTTGTTATTATGATAGATTATATTGATTGATTTTTAGATATTAAATCACCCTGCATCCCTAGAATAGATTCTACTTGATTATAGTGTATACTTTATATATGTGTATTGCTGAACTTATACAAATATTTTGTAAATAAATATATATAGTTGAACTGCATTCACTTTTTCCTTAAGGACTTTTGCATGTATTTGTAATGGATAATAGTGTGTAGTTTTCTTCAACTTCCTTGTCTTCTCAGTATCAGAATATATTTGTCTTATAAAATGACTTGGAAAGTGTTCCCTTCTCTTCTGTTTTCTGGGCAAGATTGTTGGCTTTACTTTTTCTTCAAATGTTTGGTGGAATTCTCCAGGAAAACCACCTTGGATAAGAGATTTCCCTTTCATCCATTAGCTTTATGAGTATGCTGTTTAGTTTCTAAATGTTTGAAGATTTTCCTGTTACCACTCTGTGACTGATTTTTATTTTGATTCCACAGAAGTCAGAGACATATTCTGTATAATTTCAGTTCTTTTACATTTGCCTTTGTGTGTGTGTGTGTGTGACTAGAATATGATCTATCTTGGTATATGTTCTGTGCATACTTGAGAAGAATGTGAATTCTGCTCTTACTGGGTGGAATGTTCCGGAAAGGTTGATTTAATCCTTCTGATTGCTGGTATTGTTTAGTTCTACATATTCCTGCTTACTTTTTGTTTAGTTGTTCCATCAGTTGTTGAGAAAAGAGTGTTGACATCTCCAGAAATACTTGTGGATTTGTCCACTTCTTCTTTCAGTTCTATCAGTTCACATATTTTGTTACTCTGATTTTTAATATATACACATTTAGGATTCCTATATATTTCTGGTAGATTAACTATTATATATAATGTTTCTGTCTCTGTTTTTGGTACATTTCTTTTCTCTGAAGTCTATTTAATATTAATATAGTTACTTTTGCTTTTATACACACACACATACACACACATATTACTTCAAAACTGCCTATATTGTCACATTTGAAGTGAGTTTCTCATAGACAGAAAATAGTTGGAAAGTATTTTCTTAATCTGCTCTACCACTTTCTGCCTTTTAATTGGTATATTTAGAACATTTATATTTAATGTAATTATTGGTTTACTAAAACTTAAGTCTGCATTGTTTTCTGTTTGTTTCCCCTGCTTTTTATTTCTCTTTTCTTTTGTGTGTTAACTGAACTTTTTATAAAATTCCATTTTTATTGGGCACCTGCGTGGCTCAGTCAGTTAAGTATCTGCCTTGAGCTTAGATCATGATCTTCGGGGCCTGGGATCAAGTCCTACATCAAGCTTCCTGCTCAGTTGGGAGTCTGCTTCTCTCTCTGCTCCTCTTCCCCACTCATGTGCTGTGCACTTGTTCTCTCTCTCTCTCTCTCTCACAAAAATAAATAAGTAAAATCTTTTTTAAAAATTCTGTTTTTACTTATAATATATTTCTTTCTGTGACATTTTTCATAGTTAACCTAAGCATTACACTATTTACATATAAATTACTATATGATATCTACTGATAATGCTATTTTACAGTTTGAATGAATTGTAGAAACCTTACCTCTCTTTTTGTCCATTAACTGCCACATTGTTATAATTACCTTCAATATTTTCTATACATACATTTGGAACCACATTATGTTTGTTTCAATTATCAAATGTCATTTAGAATACCCAAGAGGAGAAAGAAAGACTATAATATTTACCCGTATTTTTGCTTACTGTTATTCCTTCCTAACAACCCAAGATCTTTAGCCCTTCTTTTAGGGTAGGTTAATTGATGGTAAACTCTCTTGCTTTGCCTCCAGCTGAACATGTTTTGATTGCTTCTTAATTGTTCAAGGATATTCTCCCTGGATGTAAGGTTCTAGTGACAGTTGTTTTTTTTGTTTGTGTTTTGTTTTTGTTTTTGTGCTTGAAACAATGTGACACTTACTTATGGTTTCTGTGGTTTCTGATGAGAAATCTACTGTTGACCATATAGTTCATGGATTAGAAGAACAAACATTGTTAAAATGTCTATACTACCCAAAGCAATCTATACATCTAATGCAAGCACTATCAAAATACCACCAGCATTTTTCACAGATCTAGAACAAACAATCCTGAAATTTGTATGGAATCACAAAAGACCTCAAATAGCAAAAGCAATGGACAGAAGACATAAATAAATAATTTTCCAGTGAAGACATCTAAAGGGTTAATAGACTTGAAAAGATGCTCAACATCACTCATCTTTGGGGACATATAAATCAAAACTACAATGAGATACCACCTCACACCTGTCAGAATAGCTAAAATTAACAACACAAGAAACAATAGGTATTAGTGAAGATAAGAAGAAAAGGGAACCCTCTTGCACTGCTGATGGGAATGCAAATTCCAGAGTAGTGCAGCTACTCTGGAGAAGAGTATGAGGTTCCTCAAAAAGTGTTAGATAGATAGAGACAGATAGGCAGATAGATAGACAGACAGACAGACTTAGTCAGTTACATCCCTAAAAGTCCGGAGCCTCTGTTAATTTTTTTTTCACTCTTTTTTTCCTCAGTTGTTAAAATTGGCTAATCCTCCACTTTTTTCTATCTTCTAGTTTACAGATTCTCTCTTCTCTCCCCTCCCCCATTCTGCTATTAAGCCTATCCACTGAGCATTTCATCTTGGTTATTGTATTTTTTTTCTAAAATTTGCATTTGACTCTTTGTTTTCTCTCTTTTTTCTTTCTTTCTTCCTTTTTCTTCCTTTTTTTCTTTTTCTTTTTCTTTTTTTTTTTTTTTTTTTTTTGCTGTGACTACTTTTTTGATAAGGCTCTCTGTCTTTCCATTTGTTTCAAGAATGCTTATAATTGCTTTTTGAAGAGTTTTTATCATGACTGTTTTAAGAACTTTGTCAAGTAATTCTGATGTTTCTCTCATCTCATTGTTGCCATCTGTTGATTGTCTTTTTTGATCAGTTTGAGATGTCCACGTTCTTGATATAATGAATGATTTTCTATTGAAACTTAACCATTCATTTTTATTATTATACTCTGAGACTCTGCCTCTTGTTTAAATTCTCTGTTTTAGCTGGCTTTTTCTGATACCACTCTAGGAATAGAAATGGGAATTCCAGTTGTTATTGCCAGGTGGAAGTAGAAATCCAGGTTTCTTTCCCATTTAGACTCTGTTGATACCTCAGTGAGGGAGAGATCTCAGTACTTCTGGGAGGCTTGAGAATTCTGGCTCTCCATGTGGTCTGCACTGACAGTTTAATGGGGATGACATCATTACCAATATATGATAGGTAAAGACCTGAATCTCCATAGGCCTCATCTGATACCACCTCTGGATAGAGGGTGAGAGGTGCTTGATTATTGCTAGGTAGAGTGGTAGTCTAAACTCCTCACTAAGACCATTGAGGGGGGGGGGCGGTTTGCAGGTCTTGCTACTATGTGGATTAAAGTCCTAGCTCCCTCTCTGGCCTTCTCTGATATTCTGGTATGGGTGTTGGGGCTTCTCATTATAGCTTTATGGAGGAGGAAACACGAAATATGCTAAAGAGTGAAATAAAAGGGATTGTTGGAATAAGTATTTAGTGTTATTACTTGACCAATAGGTTTTTAATTTCATTTTTGACATAATCTACCAAATCTAAAAGGAATCATATACTTTTTTATCCATAAGTTTCATCCAATGTTATTAAATATATGAATACATATGGGAGTCCTGCAAATGCTCATTGTATTTAAGAGGATATCCATCATTGTAATTGTTTTGGCATTTTTATCAGGATACTAAATACCCCTTTGTGATCTCAAGCTTCGTGCTACCAAAAAGGCAGAAAAAGAAAGGAATGTAACTTGATTCATTATTAATGAAGTTCAGAGACTTCCTGAAAAATAGTATTTAGGTTTATCCCTTTGGTACCTGCAGGTATTTCTATTCTCAGGGCAAAACAATAGTGATAGGTTGGTTCAAAGGTATGTGTTCTTTGTAACTGAAGAGGAAATATTATGAAGAGATGCACTCTACATTCTTAGGCTAATCAATTTGCAAAAGAGTAAAAATGGACAATGAGAATGTGGGATTCAATTTCCTTACAATTATTCTTGACTGTGGACCTTAGGGGTGTACATATCCATGTTTGAAGATCATTGTTCTAAACAAAGTTTGCTTAAGCAAAACATTTGCCTTTTCTAGACTTTCAGCCTAGAAAGTAATGAAAGGCAGATCTCTTTCACTGACCATATTTAGAATTTGTCTTGAGTGGTAATTGGGAATTAATCCTAATGCAGGAAATTTGTCTTATAATTTCATTTATGTATACAACTTAAATTTTATATTGACCTACTAGATTTTTTAAAAAAATGCCTGAAAAGAAGATAGCTAATAAGTGACTGTAACTGAAATTTGGAGCAGAATCTTAGGAAAGTTGTGCTTTGATAACACTGATGGAGATGAACGAGGAGCCTGTGGCTGTTTGTGAGGAAAGCATGTATGTAATCAGTGTGCATTTATGTGCTCATAGTGCCAAAACACTCTTGCCATTTTTTAGTCTTAGAAAATACACCTAGTACGCTGGTTCCAGTGTACCCCCAATGAAACAAAATCAGTGCCTGGCAGGGAAGTGGAGAATTGACGTATGTGTATGTTTATCCCATCCTGGATGGACATCAGAGAGGTATAGTCAGGAAGGTACCATAATCCTTTCAAGCTGCTGTTTAACAGAATGACATTGACCGTTGGCTTATAAGTAACAGATCCTTTGATCTCACAGTTCTGAGGGCTAGGAAATCCAAGATCAAGGTGCCAGAAGTTTCTGTGTCTATTGAGAACTCAATTCCTGGTTCATAGACAGCCATCATCTTGCTGTATCCTCACATGGTGGAAAGGGGCAAGGATTCTCAGTGGGCCTCTTTTATGAGTATGAATCCCATTCATAAGGACCTCACTCCAAAGACCTAGTTTTCTTCCAAAAGCCCCGCCTCCAGATACCTTCACTTTGGGGATTAGGTTTCAACATAGGAATTTTGAGGGTTGCAAATGGAAGGGGTGTGGCTTGATGTTGTATAAGAGGAAGGGGACAGAAGTGATGTCCTCCGCTCTCCTCTCTTATGTTACCCCTCACTTCTCAAGAAGTGGCCCATCACTTCTCAAGAAAGGAAAGTCAAGGCTATGAAATGAACAAAAAGTCTCTTACTATATGTAGGAATAAGACTTTTATTAAAACCAATAGCTTAAAACAGGTGACAGGCATTGAGGTTCCTGTATGCAGAACAGTTTGAAAGGAAGAAATCATCCATGAAAATCAAATAAACCAACTCAGTTCCTGACCTGACCTTCAGAATCATATAACTTTACTCTTGGAGAAATGTTCTTCCATCAGATGAATGGACACAGCATTGTCCCAGTGTTTTGTCTCTGGCCTTGACCTCCTCCTCCCTTCTAATCATCTTCCTCTTACCCTCACTGTTACCTCTTAGTAACCATCATAGTTTAGCAAACATGAGCTTGGTGGGGGTGGGGTGAGTTGTTTCCAGGCTGGAGGACACATTCTTTTATCTCATTAAGAGTGATCTGCAACTTTGGGGCGCCTGGGTGGCTCAGTGGGTTAAGCCTCTGCCTTTGGCTCAGGTCATGATCCCAGGGTCCTGGGATCGAGCCCCTCATCGGGCTCTCTGCTCGGCGGGAAGCCTGCTTCCCCTCCTCTCTCTCTCTGCCTGCCTGCCTCTCTGCCTACTTGTGATCTCTCTGTCGAATAAAAAAAAAAAAAAAAAAGAGAGTGATCTGCAACTTTAGTTGCACATTTAAATCCCTTGAGAAAATTTATAAATTCCCAAAGCATGGGCCATTCTTCATACGAATTAAAGCAGATTCTCTATGGAGAGGGCCAGGTATGTATAGTTTTTATACCTTCTTAGGTGGTTTGCATTTACAATGGGTGAGAACTGATGAACCAGAACATATCCAATCTAGTTGAACCCCGCAAACAAAATCTTCTCACTTTACAGAGAGAATTCTATGACACACCACCACAATGATGTATCACATAGACTCAGGAGAGGGGTGCCCCTGCCCTAAGCCATGTGATTTAGAGGCCCCAGCTCTGGCCCTCCTCTAGCTGTGCTCTTCTTCATGGGATAAAGAATCCATGCACTCAGGAGATGGGATTTTGGGGGCCCCATGCCCTCCATTCTACACCACACTCTAGGTACCAAAGCCATTGAGTTGGTTGTCCAATAATTCTGAGCCTCCTTCTGGGGTCTTTAGGGCTTCTTGCCTGGGGCAGACAAACAGCAGTGCTGTGTCCCTCCACGGCTGCCCAAAATGTGCTCCCATATAGGGAAGAACATGTACATGGCTTTGGACATTAGGGCTAAGTGTCTATAGTCATGAGTACACAACCTTTTATAATGGGCTATGCTCTGAAGCTGGGGGTAGGAAGAAGGGGGGACAAGCCTTGAGGTGGTGGGTAGTGAATGGGGTCAAGGCTGACTCTCTAGGTGCCTGCCAAGTAGGACACTTTGAGAGGCTGGGGAAATCCAAATCAGAACCTGGCCTTCCCAGTTGTTACAGAGTTATGCTTGATAAGAAAGGAGGATGAAAGGGGCCTTATTTAAGTTTGTTTGCTTGATTTATAGATTTAAGTACTTTAAAATATGGTATTTGTGTTTCCACATTCACTCTTTGCAGGGCTCTGAAAACCTGAGGGTCTGGCATATAACTGCTCCTACCCTGTTCTATTTCTTGGGCCTATATTCTATGGCCAGAAGGTGCTGGCCTGAAAAATGCTTTAT
Organism: Enhydra lutris kenyoni; assembly: GCF_002288905.1. NCBI lineage: Eukaryota > Metazoa > Chordata > Mammalia > Carnivora > Mustelidae > Enhydra > Enhydra lutris. The sequence goes on from NW_019154102.1 coordinate 29,252,157, forward strand.
GACCCTCTGATACCTCTCTCCCATCCTTCACAGGATCCCTGCTCAGCTGACATTTAGCCCCTTGATTCTTCTCTCTAGCTTCCCGCCAGCCTGATTGTAGCGCTTTCTTCTCTTGCATGGGCTCATCTATAGTGGTCTACTAAGTACTGAATACATGGGGTTTGGTGACAGAGATGATTTCTGGCGCTGGCTCTGCCCCTTGCCACTTCTGTGACTTTAGGTAATGTTCTTGACCTTTCCAAACCCTGGGTTCTTTGTAAATCAGAGTTATCAATACCCACCTGGCTCAGGGGTGGAAAGGATTAAATGAGGAAACACAGAAACATGTGATGGCTCCTAGCACCATGCCTAGAGGCAGCAAGAATTCAGTAAATAATTACCTCCCTTTCTCAAGGCTAATTCATTTAAAAATAACAGTTCTCCTTTACCTCCTTCATTCACATTTTCTGGACTAAATAACAGAATTATTGCCATTTCTCTTCTTGTGATTCATTTTCCAAGTCAGTTCTGCCTCCATGTGTGCATGTGTGTGTGTACTATGTTCTTCATATATCAGAGTGACCACTAACCTGCTATCAGAAGTCTGAGCACTTGATTTTTTTATGAGGAATAGGGTGTTCATATTTCTCCCTCTGCCAGTATCTTCCCCCCCCCCACCCCCCCCAACTACCACCCTGTGTAGTTTCTCTGCAGTGAGAGTGGTAGAATTGGTAAGTGGATGGAGCTTGGTCATCGGACTGGATATTTTCAGCTGGTGGCACTCAGTACATGCTGGTAAATTGAGGCAAGATCGACTCCAGTCTACTGATGTTAGCCAGGCCCTATCATAACCTACATTTAGTGTGTCACAACAACGAAGCCAAAAGCCCCCGTTCAGTACTTTCCTGCATGTATTGGGCCACATGTTGTAAGTGTTTAGTAATTGCTTGTCAGATGAAAATTAAGTAAATGATAAATAATGCAAATAGGAGTTGCAGTCCATTTTACACTCAGTAACAGCTGAGCTGTTACTGTCTTTGTTGAATATTCGAAGAAACTATAGGAATACTTGAAATGAATGAACCAGGAATGAGTGGTGAAAAAAAGGTGTCCTGAGTGGATAGGATGCTACACAAGGACCTATATTTAACTCTTGTGTGCATGACGGAATTTAACCTTCTCATCCATCAGTTTTCCCATCTATAAAATGGGTCCATGGTATCTGCTCAAATGGGAAAATGTTTAATAAAACTAGGTGTTCTGCTGGAGTGCTGTGAATTCTTGGGGATTGCTCTCAATATAAGATATTGATTATCAGAACATTTGGCTGTGCATATACTAGTTCTTAAAAAGGAGAGATATTACTACTACTACTACTACTACTACTATCATCATCATCATTTGAAATTCTCCTTTGTCATTCAACACTTGTATTTGTCTTTGGTCAGGGCTTATTCATTCTGTGCATATATATGGATGGAATAAATACTGGCTTTAAATGAGGGCAGGGGGCCATCTCAGTTCAGACACTGTAGTGCTTAATGGGAACCAGGTCCGAAGACCCATGCAGTGACTGGAAGTTGCCTTACAGCCCTGACAAAAAAACGAAGCTGCTAATGTTCTGGCTTAGGCATGGACATGCTTTATCACCACCAAGCCCCATGAACCTCCAATAAAGCAGAATGGAACTCAGGCCATGGCTTAGAATTGGAAATGGAGAGCAAGTTCATGTAAAAATTAAGCATCAGCGGAACGCTTTTGGACAATGTGAGTTAGGATACGTGTGAAGATGCTGTAACAAAGAAACCCCTAAATATGTGACAGTGAAGAACTTAGTGAGCGGTCTAGGCTAACAGGTGTGAGATGCCTTCCTGTGTGTGCCTTGCATTTATGAGTCCAGCTGCTGCTGCTGCTCTTGGTGCTGTTTCCTAGCTGTGAGAACAGGGAGAGTCCGGGGCAAGTGCCATGTATAAGAACATAACCTTGAAATTCTACATATCACCTTCACTCGTGTTCCATTGACCCAAACTTGATCACATGGCCACAAATGCAGAGGATGCTCTGAAGTATAGTCTCCTGCTAGGAGGCCATATGCCCGGGTAAAATTCATAAAACGGAAGAAGGAGATATGGTCAGTAGGAGACAGTTCAGCATATTTGCCAGAGGAGATCAGTGGTAGGAAGCAGATGTGTTCAATCTTACTATTTTTTTTTTATGTGTGTGTATTCTAATAGAACACTCTGGTTACAAATGAAGAAGGAAAGAAAAAAGGAGGTGTTATTGTGATGAGCACTGGGTGATGTATGGGATTGTTAAATCACTATATTGTACACCTGAAATTAATTTAATACTATATGTTAACTAACTGGAATTAAAATAAAAACTTACCAAAAACATGAGGTATTATCAGAGTACCTGCAAAGCAGTGAGGGAGAAACCATAGAAGTTGACAGGCAGGCATGGCTGGATTGGACCTTGCTAAGATGATGGTGGGAGATGCTTCCCACCCACTAAAGGACCCCTGTGGTTGGAGTTGGGAAATCTTTCACTTCTTGTACTGAAGTGACTTGGCTACCTCTGCATGTGTGTTCATTGAGCCCTACCAATAACTGGATTTCTCTGCTTATTCCTTTTAATTTACACTTGTAGATGAACTGCCTTGGGCCTTGACCTTACTTTTAACAGCACTGTAATTTCTTCCTCCATGGTTAACTAGAAAATTCTTTTGTTGCTTTGAGTCAGGTCACAGGGGTTCTGGGTCACTGGCCAAACTGCGGGGTTAGTCTTTTCAGCTGGTGGTGCTATGGAAAAGGTGGTTTTAGGAAAAGGAGGAAGTGGGAGGAATAGCACCATCTCTAACACATTAACTCCTGCCTACTCAAAGTGCTATTCAAAGACTGGTGCATCAGGGTTAGGGAAGTTGTTAGAGATGCAGAAGCCTAGGCTACACCTCAGACCCACTGTATTAGTTTACTAGGGCTGCCTCAACCAAGTACCATGAACCAGGTGATGTCGCTACCATAACGTGCCATCTCGCAGTGCTAGAGGCTTGAAGTTTGAGGTCAAGGTGTTGGCAGTGTTGGTTCCTTCTGCTATCTGTGAGGGAGAGTCTGTTGCATGCCTTTCTCCTTGCTTCCAGTGCTTTGCTAGCCATCTTGGGCACTCCAGATGTGTCATCCAGATCCTGCCTTCACATTCACATGACATTGCATTCTCCCTGTGTACAGGTGTGTTTTCTTATGGCATTCTTTTTATAAGGACACCAGTCATACTGGATTGGGTCCCACCCCACTCCAGTATGACTTCATTGTAACACAACTAATTACATCGACAATGACCCTATTCCCAGATAAGGTCGCAGTCTGAAGTACTAGGAGTTAATACTGCAACATATGAATGCAGGGGCGTGGGGGCACAGTTCAACCCACAACAACCACCGAATCAGAATCCGTACTTGCAAAGATAGGTAGATTGTAAGCTTATTAAATTTAAGAAGAAACACCCTAAAGTTCTTCAAAAACTGACATGATAACAACGTGTTTCCTGCAACCCTAAATATGTGATAGAAAACACTGTCAACTTGGATCCCTGGATTTTGGCTCCGACTTAGAGACTTTGAGTGCTCAGCCTTGCATCAGGCCCATGTTCGGCACTCAGTAAATACTTAATGAGTTAAAGAAAAAACTTGCCCAGTGGCCTTTCACATCTTAAAATAGAGATACCTACTTCATGGGAGTATTGTAAGGTTGTATTGTTTATTAGATATATTTTTAAAAAGTAGAAAGTGTGACTGTATCTGTCAGGGTCCAGTCAGGAGACTAAAACAGCTCATTTGAACAGGGAATGTTTTATATAATTATTTTCTATAAGCAGAGAGTAACTATAAGGTCACAAAGAAAACTCTAAAGAAGACTTTAAGGGTGAGAGAGAATATGCAAGGAAGGAACAAAATTCAGAAGGAAGGACCTTATTCTCAGATCTCGTGTTCAGACTTCATTGGAGAAGATGTGGTTGCCTCCCACTGGATGGCAGAAAGTTCTCATGGAGTTTCTGGAGTTGGTCAACAGTCCTTGGGCAGAAAATATCCTCCTTAGACTAGACAGGTGAGTCCTGGTAAATGGGGCCACAAAGAAGGTTGAGGTTCTGGGAGCCAGTTTCCAGTCTAAATCAGGAGAGCTGCAATGAAGTGGTCACTGCCCTGGACCCAGCCCTGAGCACCATGGGAATGTGTGCACCACTGTATACCCCCATATAACACCAGAGGTAGCCCTGTGGTAGAGAGGAGACAAAGAGAAGTGGAAGCACACCAGCACTAGGGAAGAAAAGACTATTCCTTCCACAGTGCCCCTCCAGTACCCTCTACTACTGGCGTCATTCAACATCATGCCTGTGCCCCGCCCTGCATCACAATTACTGGAGGATACATTTTGGAGCTGAGAGGTAACAGATAACTGGCACAAATATATGCAAATATGAAGTCTTTTCCCCAGTACTTACATCAACTATGTTTGCAGAGAATAAGGGAAATAAAAGGCTCAAAATAAGAAATGTGGAATGATTAATGTTTCATCAAATGTACAAGGACTTTAGTCTCCCAGCTTTTCTCTAGTTCCACACACATAAAACCTGCTTTGTCCACCCACATTACCTCATATGATTTGTTGAAGGGGGTCAGGGGTGACATGAATTTTGAAGGGAGAAGTTGCTTAAAAAATTGTAAATGGAGCAAATATTGATGATGGTACCCACCTGTCCATATACGTGTGATGTGATACCCAACTCATCTCTAGGGACCCACACTGTTCCGTTCCCTCGTTAGATCTCTTCCTCTGGGTTCTTTTCCTTAGGCTGTTCTCCCCGGCTTGAGGCCATTTCTGCCATAGCTGAGCTCAACTACACAATCCTAGGCCATACCATCATTGCCCTTTAACTGCCAGCTCCGTGCAAATGACTCACAGACATTTCCTCTAGCAAGCCTGTTCTTCTGAGCTCCTATACAAAAGTTGTCTTGAGGCTGATCTTGAATGTCTCAAAGAGACCCTAAATTCAACATCTCCAAGCCAAATTCATTTCTGTCATTAGCTGTCCTTCTCTCTCATAGAATGGTAATTTCTGTCTGCAATATCTTTTTCTCTTTTCTTCCTTCTATAGGATTTCTACTATCCAGTTGCTCGATCTTCTCCCCTAAACATCTCTTAAATTCGTTTACTTCTCTCCATCTACAGCAGCACAACAAAATTCAGGTTATATCCCACATGACGTAGATCACTGAAATAGCCTCCCAGCTACTCTATAAGCAACCACTCTGGCCTCTTAATATGAGTCTGATTATATCACCCTCTGCTTCTATCCATCTCCACTGCTTAAATATGGCAGTGGCTTCTCACTGCTCTTAGGATAAAGACAGAAGGCCTTGCCATGACTCAAATTCCTGCATGGTCCAGTTCTCCTTCACCTCTAAGTCTGACTTCATCTCTAGCTCTCCATTGCCCTTTCTGCATCAGCTACACTGGCTTTTTTCCAGGGCTCAGTCCACTCTTTTAGGCTACATGGTCTTTGCAAATGCTCCTCGAACTGCCTGGGATGCTCTTTGGAGCTTGTCTTAATCACTCCCTGGTTACTCTATCTGTTTCAAAGGTCCCCATTCTGAGCTTCTATAACCTTGTGGGAGCTACTTCTACCCAACAGCACTTTTCAGTGTTAAGTATTGTATTTACTAGTTTGATTATTTGATCGATAATGCCTATCTATTCCTACACTCTAAGATCGACTTGGACAAGATACACATTCATTTTTTTCTCAATATTCTCAGTGCCTATTCTAGTGCCTCCCTTTGAAGCAAATTAATGGGTATTAATATTCATGTGCTAAAAATTCTTGCTAAAATTCACTCACCCCCTCATTTATCCCTTCAACAAATATTTATTGAGCAACTATATGAGTTTCCCAATGTGTTAGGGATTGTGCTTTCAGAGCTGAACAAAAGAGACAAGAATCTTGCTCTCTTGCTGTGATTACCCTTGTAGGAGAGGACAAAAAAAAAAAAAAAAGTATAGCCATAAAAAATAGATTGCAGTAAGTTCAACAAAGAAGGCAGAATAGGGTGGTGTGATTAAAAAAATGAGTATGGGGCTCCTGGGTGGCTCAGACGTTAAGCCTCTGCCTCTGGCTCAGGTCATGATCCCAGGGTCCTGGGATCGAGCCCCATGTCAGGCTCCCTGCTTTGAGGAAAGCCTGCTTCTCCCTCTCCCACTCCCCCTGCTTGTGTTCCTTCTCTTGCTGTGTACCTCTGTTAAAAAAATAAATAAAATCTTTTTTAAAAATTAAAAAAATTTTTAAAAATGAGTATTAGAAAAATGACATTGTAGGAAGAGTTTCATTGAGTGAGCAGGCTCTCTGAGGAGATGTATTTGAGCTGGACTTTTATATTAAGAGGGAGTCAGCTCCTGAAGGTGAGTTCCAGGCAGAGGACACAGCAAGTGAAAAACCCCTGGTATGGAAATGGGTTCTGTATGATGAAGTAAGGGGGAAAAATGAATGTGTTATCACTCCCAGGATTAACAGGGGCACGGCTTTGACCCAGAGGCATACATCTTAGCATCACTGAATGTGAGGGTGCCTTAGAAAACCCTATTTTTCAAAGGGGGAACATTGGTACTTTGTTGGGACAATTTGTGTGTGTATGTGTACAGGTCTGTTATTACAGTGCAAACTGTGTATCATTTCTAGCTTCACTGCTGTGCCGCTTCTCCTAACCCCAGAGTCACCTCGTACATCAAATACCATCTGAATGCTATTCTAGACATTGGGCAGGTGGAGAACTTGCCTGCTGGCTCCTCCAAATGCTAGCAGATATGCCCAGACTTTGTTGATCCCCAAATACCAGCATTCTGTCCATGTCACACACATACATGTCAGTAAGGAGTGGTATTGGTCTTGATTAGAAGTACTGGAACTTTCTAATTTCACAGATGTGGAAACTGAGGCCTTATAAAGAGAAGCAGATATGTGGCAGGACTTGGTCTCTTTGATTCCATGCCTACTGTTCTTTTATAAGAGCCTAGCTCTCATCCTTTATTTTCCTCTCCCTCGTCACAGTTGTTTTTGGCAAATGAAAAACAAGCAAACCAAAACCTTAAAAATACTGTGTAAAAAAAGAATTTCCCCCTTATTTTCCTCTTCGATAAATTCAGATTTCTATGCATGACATTCTCTTTTAATGGTCCTTATCTATGCTTTGAGGGAAGGTAAACTTGAAAGCCTACCTTCTGTTCAATACTGCTCCAGACAAGGAAGTTTAATTTAATGCAGTAAACATTCTTCAGTTGCTCACCGCAGCCTGATGCTGTTAGTAATATTTAATCTGCCAAAGCACATTGTATATTATCATTCGGATACAAAATAATTTATGACTATAACTCCCTGTGCATTTACATGAGTAAATCACTTGATCTTTATAAGAGGATATGATTGCTGTTTAATTTTTTACTTTGCTTAACTTTTTTAATGTCAGTACAACTTCAAATTCATATTTATTTTAGATTAACCTTGCAATTAAAAAATAAGAGATGGAAGTGTATGCTGTGTGTGCATGTGTTTGTGAATGTCAGAATTGCATGTGGTATCTTTGGAGATCTTAAATCATAGAAAACCATCAATTTGTGAACTTGTCCCTTATTTTTTTCAAGCAATCAACATCACCTAAAGCAAATGATGTCAAATGAAATGAGTAAGAAAATTGGGTTTTGCCATATAAGGGTTTAATAATAATAATATCCACAAGAAAAGCTTATTTTTAAAAAGTAACCCAAAAGGAAATTATGCAAAAAAAGCACTGGATGATGACAGCTTCTTGAGAAAAGTGTAGAGACCTTCAGTGTGTTTTCTTTTTTTTTCTTTTTTTTTTTAAATATTTTATTTATTTATTTGACAGAGAGAGATCACAAGTAGGCAGAGAGGCAGACAGAGAGAGACAGAGAGAGGAGAAAGCAGGCTCCCTGCCAAGCAGAAAGCCCGATGCGGGACTCAATCCCAGGACCCTGAGATCATGACCTGAGCCGAAGGCAGAGGCTTATTAACCCACTGAGCCACCCAGGCGCCCCCAGTGTGTTTTCTTTGAAGGAGATAATGCTCATCTGTGTTTGTACATTCTGTGTATTTATTAGGAAATCAGCCTCATTAATTTTATCATGTCATTGACAGACAGATGCATACTTATTTTTGTTTACACATTTATATATTCATTAAGTGTGATAAAGAGATAATGGGAATACTAACATTAAGGCTGCATTATGTGCCATCATAGTTCCCAGGGCTTTGAAGTTATTCTGACAATTTTTTAGTTCTGGTGAGACCACAAAATGTGGGATCAGAGTTTCCTAGTGGCAGAGAAGTTTTGATAATTTGTAAAGCCTACTTGTATCAGGGAACTATTCTAAGGAAGAGCAGTCCTAATGAAATGTAATTTTAAAACTGAAACTGATCCAAAAATGTGTAGACAAGAAGAGGTCTTTTGCAGGCCTGCCTTAATGCAAAATTTTAGTTTGCAGAAAGTACCCCCAGGGATTGGAGTATATCCAAAGTGCTTGAAAAATCTGCACCTTTTTCATACTTTATTTTTGTAGATACTTTCTCGTTGCCAGTGAAAAGTTGAATCTTAGCTCAGTCATTTTAATCAGTGACAATTGAGTTCATATAATTTAAAGGCTTATGCGTTTTTTTTTTCCTGTTGTGATAAGGAAATCTATTTTCCAATGATTTGCTTTATCTCATACATTGAAAAGATTCTTTTTTTTTAATTTTATTTTTTATAAACATATAATATATTTTTATCCCCAGGGGTACAGGTCTGTGAATCGCCAGGTATTGAAAAGATTCTTAAGAAATAATCTTAAAAATCCCATCAGTGTTTTCCAAAGTGACTTTCCCATAGGGTAGTTCTGTATGCTCTTCTGTTAGCATTTGCTAATTGCTGCATAGCAAATTACCCTAAAACTTAGTGGTTTAAAACAGTGTTTATTATCTCAAAGTTTCTCTGAGTCAGGAATCTTGGTATGGCTTAGCTGGATCCAATGGCTCAAGGTATCTCAAAAAGCTGCAATCTAGGGGTTAGTCAGGTCTGCAGAGGTCTTAAGGATTGGCTGGGGGAAGACCCACTTTCAAGTTCATTCATGTGGTTGTTGGCAAGTTATAGCTTCTTACTGGCTGTGGGCTAGGGGCCACCCTCGGTTCCTTGTCAAATGGGTTCTTCCATAGGTTAGCTCACAACACATACATGGCTTCATCAGAATGAGCAAATCAAGAGGCAGAAGAGAAGAAGAAAATCACAGCAACTGATAACCTATTCTTGGAAGTGGCACCCCAGTTGCCTTGCCTTATTTCTCTTCATCTGAAGCTAAGCACTTGGTCCAACCAATACTCGAATGGGGAGGTTACCCAAGTGCATGAAAATCAGGAAGTGGGAATTGCTGGGAGACATCTCAGAAACTATTCGTCATAGGTCATAATGTTATAAGAGTTTGATAATTAAAAAAAGATTGTGAAATTCCAGAGTTGGACCAAGTTTTGTCCAGGACTTTCATAGTTTTGAGCCTTCTAATTTGGTTCTGAATCTCTGGGCAGGAAGGGAGGGGAGTTCCTCATCCTATTTGCATAGTCTCTTTTGTTGGAGGAGGAGAATATTTAACTACTTTTTCTCAGCACATTTGGAGAAATGCCGTCCAGTACGTTCACTTGATGCACATATATGACATTACTGAGGGCTAGGGAGTCGTCTTGCCATTGGCTGCGAAACACGGACTCAGTGTAAGTCACCTGAAGCTCTAACGCTCTTGCCACCTTATTAACTGCCACAGGTTTACTTATGCCACCACCATTATGACTTCTTTTGGTTCGTCTTCTGCATCACCCACTGGCAACATAAGCTCTACAAATGAAAGATAGTGTATGACTTGATGTTGACCCCGTTTTTAGGAACTGTTGTGAGCCAGCCATCATGTCTAGCAACCCCTGGTCAGTACTCATTCTTCAGCCTTTCTGGATGGCAAAATCCAGACCGCTAATTCTGCCACTTCTGTCCCTGGCTCCCTCCCCCGTCCCTGCAGGAGTTTGGAGAATCACCAGTACCCACTTTACTCTAGAAAGAAAGATGTTAGAAACTTCACAGTTCACTTTTAAAAAGGTTGCCAACTGCTGCTGCTGGAAAACATGTTGACTCAGTGTTTTTACATTTTGCCCAGATCGCTCCTTTAAAAATGCATCTTCTGTGCTTTGGCAATTCATGTATGGAAAGATTACATTACTATTTAACTTTTTGTTTGGACCTTTAGTGGCCTGTGTACTTTGTTCTTCTCAGACAGAGGCCTTGACCTCCTGGACTTGACCATGCGTGGCTGCATCTCCCTCCCTATTGCTCGAGAAGGTAGCGTCCTTAATGGGTTCTGATCATCGGCGGGTGGAATAGTATGTCTTGCGAGTGGGTTTGGGGCAAAAGTATAGTTATTGTTAGATTATGGTTACATGTCTGAACACATGAAGATTATTATTTTTTTTTTTGTATTTTGGCTTAAAAATTACTCTTTTTCTCATTTTCTTCCACTTGGGAAAAGTATTCTGTTTGTCCCTGAGGACAAAGAAGAGGGGTTTAAGAGAAGATATTTAGATGGCACTTATTTCTTTGATGTTGGGCCTGGTTCTTTGTAGCAGTACTTATGAATTAGGTTAAATCTGGGGTGTGTGTGTGTGTGTGTGTGTGTGTGTGTGTGTGTTGTTTCTCCACAGGTTTGTGCTTCTTTCTTCTTCATGACTCCTGTAGTTTTTATTAGCCATTCTTTTAGCAGAATAATACTTAGCATTACACAGTGTGAGTCTTACAACACAAGCCCCTGGAAATCTAGAAAAGGATGGTTCTTGGTGGAATTTCACCTCAGCACTAATCTATGGGTGGTTGACGCATCTAGAACTTTCTTTCTTTTTTTTTTTTAAGATTTTATTTGTTTTATTTGACAGAGATCAAAAGTAGGCAGAGAGGCAGGCAGAGAGTGAGAGAGGAGGAGGAAGCAGGCTCTCCGCTGAGCAGAGCGCCCGATGTGGGGCTCGATCCCAGGACCCCAAGATCATGACCTGGGCTGAAGGCAGAGGCTTTAACGCACTGAGCCACCCAGGCTCCCCTAGAACTTTCTTTAGTTCCATAAGTTATTAAAAACTGTAGTAAATTATGGTTCTTGCTCCAGATGCTTTTGACAATTATTTATTTATTCATTAATGACCTTTGAAGATGAGCAGATGTGTCCATTTGCTCATTTTGGTTCACAGCCCATTCAGCAACCGGTATTGCCGTGTGCATGTTTCTGTTATACATGCATCATATAGTCCAATATACTGAAGACAGAGAGAAACTTACAATAAAAACATAAGATTGCTGATAGCAATCAGTATGCCTGGAGCTCATGGTGACTTTAGCATTATGAGTATGTTGATAGCATTACATCTGTTGTGTCTGAAAAGTGCCAGGAAATGATGTTAATTTATAATGAGGGAAGAGTGAAGAAAGATATGGCAAGGAAAAATAGTACACAGTAGGAGATAGTCAACTAAATAGTAATTTGTTAAGTTTTATTCATATCCTATAACAAAGTGCTGTCAGACTCTGGTTTATAAATCAATGATGTGTGTTGCACATCTGTACTTCACGTGGAAATAGAGGACTGTTCTAAATAGGGACATTTCCCTTTAGTCTTATGGAAAGCATTGGTGTATATCTAGGTATTATGTGGGCCAATTCAAGGATTTGAGTGCACTAATAGACTAATACTATTATAAGGCCTCTGGCTACCAGTGAACTTTGCAAGGCAAAGGTCAGGTCATAAGGCAGAAAAGCAGAGGGAAAAGAGCAGAAAGAAGGAGGCAGATGATAGGAAATAATAGAGAAAATGATGCTTGTAGTTATCACAGTTGCCTCTTAATTTTTAAAATTTTGAATGCCTACATGTTTGAGAAGTTTATATTATTTTTAAAAGTATCTTTTCCCCTTTCCTTTTATTTTCATTCCTTTCACTTCCCATCCTACTACCAATATGCCTTTTTTTTTTTCCTTCCCTAGTTCTTCATTATCAGTATATAGTGTATGACTAACACCACTAGGTTGGAGAGAGTATGCTCTCTAAATAACGAAACAGCAAAAAGTTTACAGGATGTCGAGATGTAGCCTTAGGACAGAGAGAGTTTTTACCTATGCCTGAAAGAGCCCCTATCCACACTCCATTCTTTGTTTATTGCTGGCTGTTCTTTGAAGATAAAATTTTGGAAGTTCATTTCTTAATCCAAGGCTTTGATCTATATAAATGCTCACTGCATATTTGAAGCTGGCATCAGTCACTTATATACTTAGAGTATATTGGGAATGTTTTAGGTTCAGGAGTGTTTCCTGAGTCTGAATTGTGTTAAGTAGAGTATGTTGATGTGAAGATCCAGGCAAGGGAGAAAATGACAAAATAAGTTTTGTGGGTGTGACATCTAAATGCTTGGCCCTGTTCTAAGACCAGCCCGGAATGTCCCTGGATGCTTTTATCCAGTGGCATTGTATTAGGTTACTATTGCTGCTGTAACAAATTAGCACATGCTTAGTGACTTAAAATAACACAAATTTATTATCGTATATTTCTGGAGGTTCATATGTCCAGAGTTCATCTTACTGAGCTAAAAATCAAGGTTTTTATAGGGCTGCCCTTTTTTTTCTCTCCAGTCTTTAAGGGAGTCCATTTCCTAGCCTTTTCCAGCTTCATAAGACTGCCCACATTCCTTGCCTCATGGTCCCTTTCTTCATCTTCAAAGTACCAGTGGGCTCTTTCTCTTGTTTTCTGCAGCTGGAAAAGATACTCTACTTTTAAGGACACATGTGATTTAAGACTGAGCCCACCTGAATCATCCAGGTAATGGCTCCCTTCTCAAAATCTTGAGTTATATCCGTAAGTCCTTTTTGCCATGTAAGATAAAGTTCACAGGTTTCAGGGATTAGGATGTGGCCATGTTTGGAAAAGAGATGGCAATTATTATGCCTACCACAGGCAAACTAACTAGAAAATAAAAACAAAAACAAAACAAAACAAAACAAAACAAAAAATGAACTCTTTCTGACCTGTATCTTGTGCTGGGAATTGCTTTTTATTAAACGGCCTCAGGTAACAGCACTCTCAGTCCAGGTCATATATTTCTACCAAGACTTAATGCTGTTTCTCTGCTGTGATCAATGGAAACTAGTTGCCTCATCAACATCCCTTCTGAGCTCTAGCTGAGCTAGCCACAAGAGAAATCCAAGTCAAATCTTTGATTCCTTCCTGATGCTTATAAATTCTCGATTCCTACCTCTTCATCCCCATTAGGATTCTTAAATTTTGTAAGCCATTATCATGGCTTGCCCTCATGGGGGCAGTAGCATTTGGGGGAACTTCAGCCACAACTTTTCTAGGCCTCTCCCTTTTACAGAGGAGCAGACTAGGACTCAGAAAGGAAAAGAAATTTGCAAAGATCATACAAACTTAGATCTGCAGATGCCCAGGCCTGGGCGTCTGTGACGTACTTCTGCCACACAATACCTAAGTAGAGATGACTCAACATGGGCCTCAGTCATTTAAGAAAGCACTCATTGGCAAATTTTCCAGATAAGAGTGCAATGCAAATAGAGAACATTTGTACTAACCAAAAACAAATCAGAGGGTGCTTTTCTTTTTTCCTTTTAAAAAATAATCTTTAATTAATCGGAAGATGTTGTAATGGAAACATGCCTTTATGTGAGGCATATACCTTAACCAAGATTTGGAGAGAAGAAGAATCATACAGAGAAATCCATGGGAAAAATCTCATTATGAATGCTTTTAAGGTCTGGCCATAGAGTTCCGGTTTCCATGTGGCTCCTAACTTTAATGGTGAAGTCAGTGACAAAAGATAATATGCAGGCTATCAGAGATTTGGGTCTAAATATAGTCTCATAGGAAGTGCCATATTCAAGTGTTTTTGTGAAGTCCGTTTCTCTAAAATGCTGTCTCCAGTGGTCCCTTAATTTCTAAGTTGTACAAATTTCTTTTGCAGCTGTGATGTATGTTTCTGAGAAATCTGGCTGTTTGGTTGTTTCCATTGATTATTCTTTCATAGATGAGCTGACCAGGGAGGAAACAGAGGAGATGTCCAGTTTCCATGACCTAAAATTCCACTTGTCCCAACCCATTTAATACAGGCTACAACTCCTTTGGCATGTTGACTGCTAGGTGTTCAAATTCACAGTGGCCTCAAGAATTCCTCTAGTAAAACATCCTTTTCTCATAGTCATAGTTGACACCGTTCAACATGTGAAATCTGATAGTGTTTTCCCAGACTACCATGCCAGGAGATGAGCACTATTGTGCTTTCATTGTCCAAAGAAATAGGCAGATGGCCATTAGATGGCCATAAAAGTGAAAGGTGGGAGCCATGTAACTAGTTTAGGAAAAATTAAATAAAATTTGATAATATTTTACTGACATTTTATATCAATAGTCCAACAAATCCTAGCACCGATTAGATCCTTTTCTGCTTTTTTGGCTAAATTTCTGGATTTAGTAGCTCTCATTCCCCCCCAGAAAGCATTTATTCAGTACTCACCACGTACCAGGAATGGTATTCCGGACAGGTAAGATATGGTCCCTGCACATCCTTTAAAGAGACGGAGTTTAATTTGGATGAAGAAGTGAGTTGCCCATCTACCAAGTCAATTGTTCTTCTTATACCCTCCTTCATCTTTTCTCTCACTCCTCCTTGGTTTCAAATAGCAAAACAAGTAATACTGCTCTATTCTCAGCTTCAGACATATTTTTAAAAATTCATCCTAGAGTTGAGACTAGACACTAAGGACTATTTGAAGAAAGCTGGAAATGTGGAGAGTAACAGAAATATTCTTTTAAAGCTAAAACCGCCTCACTAATCCATCTCTCTGGGGGGAGGGGAGGATAGGTATTACCTGTTTCATCACTGTAATGTACGATATGGCGACTAGATGGCACTCTGATTAAGGTATTTCAGCTCCAAAGATACCTTGTTTGTTTTCTTGAGAACAACTCGGACTTTAGAATATGGTTAAATAAAACCAAATATGCACATCTTTTATTTCTGTAGGACTCTAGGGATAAAGTCCAGGCCCAAGGAAAACAAGATTAATTGGCCAGTCAGGACCCCTTCTAGAAAGTAGAACTATTCAGAGTGTAAGGACCTCGAAGACTCTACCATAATTCAGTTTGGTTAGTGACTCTTTCCTAAATTTATACCTTGAAAACATGGGCTTTCTTGTTTTCAGAAGGAGTTGACCTCCGTTGCTTACAATCACAAATACTCATGGAATCAAGGAATTTCCAAAAATACTTTGCAGGTAATATCATCTGTCTTGTTTTTACCCAGATGAAGAAATGGCCTCATTTTACAGATAAGTATCTGAAATTTTTAATGTCTATCAAAAGTCATACAACTACACACTGGCAACAGGAGGTTAGAAACTTGGGACTCCTAATTCAGGGTTATTTCCACTGGAGCACAGGCTTTACATAAACCAGAGCCACCTTATTTGCATCTGTAAAGGGGATCCTCTTGCCAAATGATCATTATGATTTAATTCCTTTTTGTTTCTCTTCCTTCTTATCTTCCTTTCTTTCCTTTTATTTTTTTCTCTTCTGTCTCATTAATGAAAAGAATAGAAAAAAAATCTTTTTAATTGGCTTATGTATAGAACTACTCTAGAAGTCCACCTCTACTTGCTACTCCCATGTCCTATAGTGATGGGAAGTGATTATGGACATGTTTGTAGGAGGGAATATGTATGCAGTGATATGTGAGTGTGTTTGCAGTGTGTCAAGTGTACATAGGACTTTAAGTCCTTGATGAGGACAACTTCATCTCAAAATCACTGTCTTCCTGAATTCCCAGGGATCAAACTTCAGCTTTGTTTTGGTGTGAGTGCTTCATAGTTCATTAAAAGTGAACTATGAAAAAATGAAAAAACCAGATAAACAAAACCTGTTGACCTTTATCCTATAAGTCTTAATATTAATTCATAAGTATTTCTTGCTCTCTGTTCCCCTTCTGCTCACACATACACCAAACACCCAGTATGATTAATGAGATTGTAGTTATAATCTCAGGGTTAGTGAAAGGGAAAGTATTATAAAGAGGTATATTTGGGCTGGGAATTTGAACAGCTGGGTTCTGGTCTTGAAAAGTCCCTGAGAAAAACATTTTCATTGAACCCTTGTATAAATCAAATAGGTGTTCATATATTCTCATTGACCTGTCTGGTCAAAATTCTTTCAGTCTCCATTTTAGAAATGCAAAAATTGAGGGTGCCTGGGTGACTCAGTGGGTTAAGCCTCTGCCTTTGGCTCAGGTCATGATCTCAGGGTCCTGGGATCAAGGCCCACATCAGGCTCTATTCAGCAGGAAGCCTGCTTCCCCCTCTCTCTCTCTGCCTGCTTGTGATCTCTGTCTCTCTGTCAAATAAATAAATATTCTTTAAAAAAAAAAAAAAAGAGAGAAATGCAAAAATTGAGCCTCAGTATAAGAAAAGGCCTGTCACAGAGCTAGTAAGTAAAAGAGATAGAATTAAAACATAGATTTTCTGATTCCAAATGCCAGGCCAGCATAATCCACCCCCCCAACCCCCACCCCGATAGCGCTGCCTTCTTGCTCTGTGTTCTTGGAAACATCGCTTGGCTTTTCTGGGACTTGGGCTACCTCATTAATCAAATGGTAGAGTTGGGTTTTTACCATTTCTAAGGTTTCTTTTAGCTCCAGGGATTGTATAAGGTCATTTCTTTTTCCTCCTCCTCACTCCATTCCTTTGGCATGTATCTGTCCCACCGCCAGAGCTTAATCATTAAAAATGAAGATGGTACTGAAAGTAATGTCTGGCCATGAGAACACGATCTGAATGTTTTCATTCTGACCTCTAAATCAGTCTGCACATCTTGCCTGTAGAACAAAATCAAAGGGTGGGGCATGGGGGTGGGGAGGGACAGAAGGAGGGACCAGGGACTTTAATTATATTTTTAAACAATGGATTTCCATTAAAATTGTATTTTTCTACACCTCTGGAAAATTACATTGTAGATGAGATAAATGCAGCCTCGCATTTAAATTAAGGTTATATTTAGGCTGGTAATCTCATTTGCTGTTTAGCAATTTTAATTCAAGTCAAGACAGTGTAATTAGTGCCCTCAGCCAATTGCCATTCCTCACTGCTTTGTAGCTGTATTTACTGCTGTTAAGACAAGACTACTCGTGTGGAAAGTATAAGTTAACATACTAAATTATTAAAGGTGGCATACATCAACAGATACTCCCTGTGCATGCTGATACTTCAGTTTTGGAGGCCTTCCATCCTCATGTCCCAGGGAGTCTTGGTACCATGGGTGGCCAATGTGGTCTCTCACTGTTCTTATAGAGAGAGAAATTAACCAGAAATGCTGTTGTTACAGCAGATACACTAAGTTTAGCAATGCTTTAAAGCATTTTTTTTTAAAGATTTTATTTATTTATTTGACAGAGAGAGATCACAAGCAGGCAGAGAGGCAGGCAGAGAGAGAGGAGGAAGCAGGCTCCCCGCTGAGCAGAGAGCCTGCCGCGGGGCTCGATCCCAGGACCCTGAGATCATGACCCAAGCCGAAGGCAGCGGCTCAACCCACTGAGCCACCCAGGCGCCCCCGCTTTAAAGCATTTTTAATCAGAGACATAACTTGATTTAAAAATCCTGTTTCCTTAAAAAAAAAAATCCCATTTCCTGTTATATGACAGGTGTTATTTTCACACGAAAGTATGCAGGTTGTGGTGGTAGAGAGGGTGATGGGTGGGTGTGTGCCTGCATGTCTATATACGTTCATATTATAGGTTAAAACTATATTAAACTATATTAGCTGGGCAAATATCTTCAGGTGGTTTAAAAAAAAAGATTAGGAAATTCATGTCTTAAGGTTCTATTTATACTATTGAGATATTGAGATGACATTGAGATGACAGGTAACCTTTTGTTTATTGGATCTGAGGAAAAAACCCACACATTTTTATATATATACACATACATACACGCACTTTTTATCAGTTTTAATCATGTAGATTAACAATGTGTACTTGTAATTGACACATCACTGTGTGTGTGTTGTTTAGTTGCAGATTCTTGCTTTGAAGAGTGAGTTATATTCAAAATCAAACATAAATTCAAAACTGTTTCTCTTTCATGGTACTTACTAATGGCTTCAATGAAGAAAATCTACATTTTGTCTTCCTTTTTATATTTAGGTTTCTTGATAACCCAGGTTTTATCAGTTTGCATTCCTCGCGGTAACTAGCAGACTTGCAGATTCTTAGTAAATATTTATTGAACTCAATTATGTAAAGGAACAGTTGACTCTTCTTGACAATAGCTTTCTAATGTATGAATGTTCTCCCAGTTGTATAGTCTGTATATTGAATTTGGTATGTCTGCTGCTTTTCACCACTCCAATAGGAGTATAAGCATATTTACAGACAGACAAATCTGTTGCCTATTTGAAGAAAAGTGTACCACTTAGAACTTTCTTACAGAAATATTAGCATTGTAAATTTGACTTTTATGCCCTAGGGAGGAAAAAAAAATCTAAACAGCCTACAGTACATTCATGTCATATTTTGGTTTGTGAAACTTGATCTAACCAATTTGAAAGGTAAACTTAAAGATTCCATTTGGATAAGGATAGAATTTGTTAATTCTAATAACTCAAGTTAAAATTTACACACTTAGTCCTTCTGATTGGCTATCAATGACTTCTAGAGATAATCAAGTGTAATGACTCATCTAAGCCTATAGTGGAAAACCAGAAAAACATCTTCTTAGAATCAGAATATGATTTAGAAAATCAAAAATATAAACCAGATAAGAAAGAAGTTCATTGCTTTTGAAAGTAAACAAAGAAGGAAACCTAAGTGTTTTTTTTCTTTTCCCTAGATATTAGTGGAATGACATGAAAGATACTGCTCATTATTTTGCTAGATGCTTAGGAGTAACACTGTGTTGAGAACAAGCTACCTTGAAACTGTAGAAGACAAGGTCCAGACATTTTAATACCCACAGCTCTCTACAGTTTTGAGAAATTGGATTTGCATCATTATAAAACAGTGGGTGAAAAAAACATTATATTGAATACTAATAGATATATTATTTTGGTCTGTTTGGCAGGATACTGAAATTACATCTTTGTGCATGTCTTTCTGTTTATTTGACCTGATCTTGCATCCTTTTTGTAAGATGTGTGTAATTTTATATCTTCCCAAGAGAATAATAAAAACATACACCCAGATTAAGTTAATGAAGAATAATAATAATGTGCCTTTGTGTCTGCCCTGGGTTAGTTAGTTTTCCTGGAGTTGGGTCTCATAGCTTTCATCTGCTGGTTTAGCTCTTCCTGATGTCTGAGACTAATCTTATTCCTAGTTACAGGATATTAAATGAATTCCAAGCCATCATTTCAGGCAGCTCAGCATAGGGTAGCCATGCTATTTCCTTTGAACTTGTGTCCCACTCTAGTAACTTCCAGACTCTGGATCACCTTATATGCAATCCCAACAACTTGCCCTTCACAACTGAGTCTCTATTTGGCTCTCTTGGCACTACCACAGATTTAGTTGAAAATGGAACTCCACTCTGCCCTCCATACACTAATAGGCTCTGGCACTGATACCAATTTTCCAGCATCCTCAGTGCCCACTGTCTCTCACTTTGATTTCCTTTTTTATTGCTTGACTTTGGAGCTTCCTGTTGAAAAGTTTCACCCAGCTGCTGGAGCAGCCACTGACTGTGCCTTACTTCCTGAACTTCTTGGAAACCACTTGCCATCACCTTACGCCAAGTCACCATGATGTCTCTCAGAACTACTGTATTAATTTTTCCCTGCTTTCTCTGTTTGCATCTGCCCAATACATTCTCCAGCTTATAGAAAGATCACTTAGAGCAGTACATTGCATTAAGTGGCTTCTCTACTCAAAACCATTCCATTGGCTTCCTGGTGAGGTTACCAGTTCTTTACTATGCCACTAAGGCCTACACAGTCTCTCCCATGACTAATTCTCCCAGGTCCTTCTCTCCCTTATGCCTTGACTGCTTTCAATCCTTACACTTACTGGCTTTTACCTTGCTGTATATCCTTTGCACATATGACTCCCCATCTCTGAAGACCTCTCCCTTCTAAATACTTTGAGTTAATGCCTACTCATCTTTCATGTCTCTGTGAATGTATGATATCCTTGGTATACACCATTATTTTCTCTCTGAACTTTCTATTTACAGCACTTAGCACGACCTGTAATTAATTGTTTATATGTGTGTTTCTTGCTTAATGGCCATGGCCAAGCCACCCCTACATTCATTCTGTCTGATGAACAGTTATGACTGTGACAATAGCCACTCCAAAATACTAGCCAGTCTCACACTATGAGAAAATACTTAGAGAATAGTGATATTTTATACTACACAATTTGGGATTTTGATTAGTAATTTCTCTGCCTTCTGACCACCACTCAGGTGCATGGAATAAGCTGTGTAAAAACAAGCTAATGAAAGTGTTGCTGGGGTGAGTCCGTGATAGAGTCACCATTGTTAAAATTCAATCATGACACAAGAGCATCTACGATGCCTCAGGAAGTGATCTCGCCAGTTACATCATGGCCATGTTCTGCTTATACCCTTGCTTGAGGTCTTTGCTCTTTCAGATTTATAGGAACATGGGGACTTCAGAAAGGGGATTGCTTTCAAACTGATTAAATTCTGGACAATAATGTCCATGAGGAGGTGAAAGAAATTAGTATCAATGAGGCTAATTTAGTGAAATGAATGAAAACCAAGCTAAGATAAAATATTCTTTATTATCTTGAGAATATGTCTTTGTTGGGTAGATTGAACCTGTGCTTAATAAGCCATAATGTTCACCTCTCTTCATTTTATGAGATTTTCATTTAATATGACTTTTTTAACATTGCATTTTTCAATCTTCAATGTGTGAAACTGTTTTTAACCAATCAAATTAGAATCAAATTTGCAAGTGAAATGCCACAAGATAGAGCAGTATATTATCTCCTGAAGTTGAAAAATGAAACATCTTTCATTGCCGAAATCACTAATTTTATGACCCCATCCCAAAGTGCTTGGTAGAGGATTTATGTTGACTATATCCATGAGGCTTAATGCCCATGATGTCATTGCTCAGTATTATGTTTACTGATTTATTTCTCATATGCCCAAGATCAGTATTTTTTTTTTCCCTTCAGTGAGTGAATCTGTCCTTTAGAACTACATAGTTCACAAGAACAGTGCTAAACTCTTTGATTTGGAAAAGTCAAGGCATTGCTGTCATGTTTTTTTAATCGTTTAAGCTAGCCATGTGATTAGCAGCTTGGAGAGATGATCCTTGAATTTGGCAAGAGTTGGGATTAAGAGAATGTGGAGTGGCTTCATGATTACTCCATGAAACATCCTCATTAATAGGACAGTTTTGCTGCCAGTTCTGTGATCATCTCTCTCTGGAACATTTCAAGAAATACAAAGATTTCTGAGAGCAGTAACCTGTTAATACATCTGTGGTTGTAAAGCTTCCCAGGTTAAGGTATCAGCAGAAGCTGCACTTAGGAAATGAGAGTGGAGTAAGGAGAAGGGCAAAGGAAAACATCTGAAGAATGAGATGCAACTTGGAACACTTCACGGACCAATCTTAGGTATCATGTTTGGATCTTGGGAATATCAAGCTGGAGATTTATTTAGACTTGGTCCTTCCTGGATCAAGATCCTGGACAGAATAGAAGAATGTCCCTTCAGACAGGTCCATCAACAGATAGGGCTTATCTGTTGTGTCAATAGCCCCAGAGAGAGGGCTATTGACTCTTTGACTTATTTAGAAAAAGTATAAGGGGCATCTGGGTGGCTCAGTCAGTTAAGCATCCAGCTCTTGAGTTTGGCTCAGGTCATGGTGTCAGGGTCCTGAGATCAAGCCCAGGTCAGGCTCTGTGTGTTGGTCGTGGAACCTACTTAAGATTCTCTCTCTCTCCCTTTCTCTCTGCCCCTCTCCTTCTACCATCCCCCACCCCCACTGCTGTGCACGTGTGTGCTCATGCGCTCTCTCTCTCTCTCTCTCTCTCGGGGAAAAAAAAAAGTATAACCAAAGTGGAACTGAGCAAAGTGAGATCTGAGCAGGTCTTCTTTCTTTTAACTGTGAGCAGAAGGCAAGAGATTTCAGCAGAGAATCACCTGACCTCTCCCCGGACACTAATTCAGCTAAGCTCTAGTATTTCTGACTTTCCCTGAATATGTCCAGAAAGTGAAGTCCCTATCCTGAAGACAATTTGAATGCTTTAACCAAAGAGAGTGCCAATTTGCTGTCCCTGGCTACCCGCTTTGGGAGATAGAAATGCTCCAGAAGAAAATTCATTCAGCACCACTTTGCCATTTTGACCTTTGAGAAAGAAAAAGGGGGAATCTGCAGTTATTGAGTAGTCTGCCATGTGCCAAATAGTGTGCCAGGTACTTTATACACAATACCTCTCAACCCTATTATAGCCAGTGGTTCCTCCCTTTCTGCAGATGAGAAACGGGGTGTCCAAATTGGTATATGATAACTAATGCAAGTTGGTGAGGCTCAAAAGGGGTGAAGCCAGAATGCAAATCCAAGCTATTTGATTCCTAAATCTGTGCCCCCCATTAACATGATGCCATTCTGCGTTGCTATCTGTACTTCATGAACGATCATAGCTAATTTCCACTTTGTATGAGGATAGTGTGTATGTATACACGTGTTGTGTGTAAACCCACACTTGGACACATTGAAGTGAGTTCTTGATTTCACGCATCTCGCCTTTCCATCCGGTACCTTCCCCAGTATACTCTTGAATGGGAGCCATGACACCTGAAGAAATGATGAAGGTTATATTCCCAGAGAAGAGAAAGAAGGGAGGTATTTCTGTCTCAAATATGGAATTGTTTAGCCTTTGCATTCAAGACTATTTGAGCACACGGTATTTCTTTTCCTAATCATAAAAAAGTATTCAGCAAACATGCCAAGTTTCCTAATATCCCGACCTGCAAGACCAATCTCATGGCTAATGGATATTCATTCTCCTCTTGAGCTTTTCTTCAGGAGATGTTTTTGCCTAGTCGTCGTTATTTTTCTAATTGCCCAATTTTCTTTTCTCTGTTAAACACTAATTAAAGAGTGCGCCCAGGACTGTCACCTTTTTGGAGACAACATTAATCTCCTGCCCTCTCTACATTTTAATGGGCCTAATTTATCCCTATTATCTACTGCTTTCACTACCCCAACTAAGTGAAGAAAATATTCTCATCCCTTTCACCCTTCTCATCAACTCTCCTGCTTTTTTGCATTTCATTTTTCCTCCCACAACTGATTCTGCATAGTGTTGTTTATTTTTCACCATCAGCAAGATATGCATATTGCTGTAATAGCCTTCTCCCCTCCTTCCCTCCCTACCTGATCTGTTCTCTACTGCTTCCTTCTCCCCATCTCTAATCCTCTACATGCCTGGGATCA
This sequence comes from Enhydra lutris kenyoni, assembly GCF_002288905.1. NCBI lineage: Eukaryota > Metazoa > Chordata > Mammalia > Carnivora > Mustelidae > Enhydra > Enhydra lutris. Next base: position 29,275,715 of record NW_019154102.1, read on the forward strand.
ATTGACAGATGAATCAGCCAGACATAACTCAACACCTTCCCTGAGATAGAGACATTGAAGCGAAAATCCTGGTCTCTAGGAACTTAGTCGGAAAGGGGAGACCCACAAAAACAAAACAAAACAACAAAAAACAAAACCAGTACAAAAAAGAAAATGAATACAGGTAACAATATGGATTAGGAAAAGGTATGTGGAGGAGCTCCCACCCCAGCCTGGGGAGCCATAGAGGCTTCCTGGAATGGCTGAGATTTGGAATGACTAGATATCTGGTAGGTAAACAAATGGAATGAATCCCATCGTTTATTTGCATTCATAGCAAACCTGGTAATTAGTGGTATTGACTTCCCTCACATCTCCTTTGTACAACTCAGTAAGATTTATATTAGGAAAATGTTATAAGGTACTTTAAAATGTCCATTTTAAAATTAGTGTATTAATGAAAATAGAGCAAGGCCCAACTAATGAACCCAGACATAAGCTCTAAAGCAAAGAACTTGGCTGCTAAGTGACTTTTAAAAAGCGGGGGAAGGGCGCCTGGGTGGCTCAGTGGGTTAAAGCCTCTGCCTTTGGCTCAGGTCATGATCCCAGGGTCCTGGCATCGATCCCCACATCAGGCTCTCTGCTCGGAGGGGAGCCTGCTTCCTCCTCTCTCTGCCTGCCTCTCTGCCTACTTGTGATCTCTGTCTGTCAAATAAATAAATAAAATCTTAAAAAAAAAAAAAGCAGGGGAGCAAGGGTGGTTTCAAGCCCTATGCCGATTGTATTTGTTCTTAAAGAGTTTCTAAAACCTCTCTTCTTAGAGCCTGTTACATGTAATTTTGATACTCTTGTCTTTCTGATATCTTAGACTACTATCTAATTAGAAATAACCAAACCTGAAGGGTTGAGAATTCTTTGAAGCAACAGAGCTTCACCCCAGGGATAAGTGTTCCCTAATACTTGAATAATGAAAGAGAAAACAAACCAAAACTATAAAACAAATTAACAAAGTCTGTGAAAACCAACAGATACAGAGAATAAAAATAGAAGCAGATATTTAGTTCAGTAACTCCCAGTGTTATCCCTGAATGCTAAAGAGGACAATAATTGGTGTTAATAGTGTGGGCCAGAGTCAACAAATAAAGGTTTATTTAGATCCAAGGAGCTGTATTTCAGAAGGTGAGAAAGTTAGATAACTGATGGTGGAAAAATTTTCACAAAAACTGGAACATTATTCATTTCTTAGCACAAATGAATTTCAGTCAGCAAGTAAACACATTTGTTTAACACTATATATCCCAGCCTTTGACACTGGGTGCTCATGATTTTCTTTGCTGTGTGTGTGTGTGTGTGTGTGTGTGTATTAACTGTCACTCTTTTTTTTTTTTTTAAGATTTTATTTATTTATTTGACAGACAGAGATCACAAGTAGGCAGAGAGGCAGGCAGAGAGAGGAGGAAGCAGGCTCCCCTCCGAGCAGAGAGCCTGATGTG